>NC_069004.1:5364392-5366308 GCF_001194135.2 Octopus bimaculoides | reverse complement strand
ATATATACATATATATATATACACACACATATATACATCATCATCGATGATGATACATATATACACACATATACACATATATATATATATACATATACACATATACATATATATATACACATATATACATACATATATATATACACGCATATACATATATACATATACATACATTACATATATATATACATAAACATACATTACATATATATATACATAAACATACATTACATATATATATATATATATATATATATATATACACATTATATATATACACACACACACACACATATATATATATATACACACATCCATATACATATATACATACATATACATATATAAATTTAATGCACTCTACAAGACAGAAGAGAACGAATGATTTTAAGTGTATTCTAGATAATTATAACCAAATCATACACGAGTACGAGTCTATATCTTAGATATTGCTTTAATTTCAGCTTCATGATAGCTGATGAGATCTCCATCGTAGTGACATACAGTCAAGAGACATTACAACAATATATTTTGTCAAATTAGCCTTGATAACCATACTTTTCTTGACTACATTTTTCTAGCAAGACGTCATAACCGATAATCTACTATGATAATACCCTTGTGTTTTTCTCTGTCACAACGGATGAATGAGAAAGGAAGGGGTGATGGATGAATAAGGAAGGAAGGGGTGATGGCAAACTGGTGCTGAAAAGAAAAATCAAACAGCGTTTCAACTCTGTGTGAGTATGTGCGTGTGCATGTACAAGGGAAGTATATGAAAGTATGTGAACATTGACAAGGCGTAGGAGTGGCGGTGTGGTAAGTAGCTTGCTTACCAACCACATGGTTCCGGGTTCAGCCCCACATTATTACCACAACCACCATCATCATCATCACCAACAATCTCGTCATCACAAACAGATATTATTATAATTCTAAATATATATTTTCCAACTAAATATGGCAGTCCTATAGAGGATGATGTCACTGTTTTTTATAGCCCCAGGAAGACATCTCCCCCAGCTGGTCAACGACACAGTCTGTATCCAATTAGTATTTGTGAGGGAGGTCATCACTCCCATCTCTAGCCTCTTCCTGGGGCTAAAAACAACATTAATACCGTCCTGTATAGGACCGCCACATTTAGTAATCAAATAAATTTTACTATTCCGTAGTGTTACTGTTTGTCTCTTGCTCAGAGATTCAATATAGCTTATCTCTCTATTTATGAGATCAGTAACAGTGTGTCACTAGAAAAAGGAAATATAGTATTTTGTGAGTGGAATGAGTTCTTCATCACTAGCCAGTGATTAACACACATGGAGGACAGGTAACCACCCAGAAACCTGCGTCTGTGTGTATCACGTAAGGCTAGAGATGGGAGCAATGTCCTCCCTCACAAATAATAATCAGACACAGACTGTGTGTCGCTGGCGGAAACGTCTTCCTGGAGCTAAAAGCAACAGTAACATCGTCCTCTATAAACCACCACATTTAGTTGGCAAACATATTTTATGATTCTGTACTGTTTATCTCACGCTCAGAGATTTAATATAAGTTATCTCTCTCGTTATTATAATTATCATCATCATCATCATTATTATTATTATTATTATCAGCATGAATGTCACCATCAACATTATCACCGCCAGCCACTATCGGCAATCACATGATCATCATCATCACTACAACCATCACCACCACCATCATCACTGTCAACAGCACCATCGTTATTGTCATCACCACCACCACCACCACCAACATCACCACCATCACAACAGCTACCATTTGGTATAAAGCCCATTACAAAAGCAAACTAAATAACTAATTCAATAATTCACCCATTAGTATAGCTACCAGCATCACATGACACCGCTGCCACCACCAGCCCCGCCACCATCACCACCACCAATGTC
>NC_069004.1:5362241-5363239 GCF_001194135.2 Octopus bimaculoides | reverse complement strand
CGTTAGGAAGGGCATGCAGCTGTAGAAACTCTGCCAAATTTAGATTGGAGCCTGGTGTTGCCATCCGGTTTCACCAGTCCTCAGTCAAGTCGTCCAACCCATGCTAGCATGGAAAGCAGACGTTAAACGATGATGATGATGATGATATATATAGTCCAACCCATGCTAGCATGGAAAGCAGATGTTAAACAATGATATATATATATATATATATAAAACTACATACAAAATACATGTATACACACAAAAGAATATATATATGTGGCCGTTGCCAGTACCGCCTGACTGGCCTTCGTGCTGGTGGCGCATAAAAAGCACCCACTACACTCTCAGAGTGGTTGGCGTTAGGAAGGGCATCCAGCTGTAGAAACTCTGCCAGACCAGATTGGAGCCTGGTGTAGACATCTGCTTTCACCAGTCCTCAGTCAAATCGTCCAACCCATGCTAGCATGGAAAGCGGACGTTAAACGACGATGATGATAATGATGTTGATGATGAGGTGTATAATACTGCAGGCTACTCTTTAGGCTAAGGGTGTCTTGATTAAATGAAGTTTACATTAATTAGTTAAGAGGCACATGTTAACACAAGGCTTTGCATTAAACTATGAAGGCTAGAGTTAATTTTCATGATAGGCTTTCTGAATCTTTTGCCATAGAAAATGGAGTAAAGCAAGGAGACTTTGATCTACCCACGTTCTTTGTAATATACTTTGCTGTTGTGTTGTATGCCATAAGGTCTACAACGCTAACAGAAGCCTCAGAAGATATTTTAAGATCTACAAATATCAGAACTTAATTGCAGCTTTTGGTGGTCCAAAGCAGATATGCAGTTTATGTGGGTATTTTTGCAAAACATTATCTAGTTTAAAAATCAGATGTCCATGATAGATCTAAGGTGTAAATAGAAGAGGTGGACAGAGTCTGCATAAGAAGTAGACAGCCACCATCTCTCTCTCTCTCTCTCGCATATATATATATATGCGAGAGAGAGAGAGA
>NC_069004.1:5359583-5361948 GCF_001194135.2 Octopus bimaculoides | reverse complement strand
ATTGCAGTGTTTTTTCAACAAATTTTATTTAGCAAAAACAATAACAACATGTAACAAAAACATCTTTAAATGATTATTCTGGAGCATATTCACCATCTACTTCAATTACTGCTTCCCATTTGCTTGGCAGGCGGTCATTTAAAGATGTTTTTGTTAAATATTGTTATAGTTTTTGTTGAATAAAATTTGTTGAGAAAAAGCCGCAATAATTATGCACCAACCCAATATATATATATATATATACACAAACACACACATGTACCTTAAAGGAGAGGCATGCGTCATGTGACTCTAATCAGATATTTCATTGGTTAAAATAAAGTTGAAAACAGAAATCTTGAGAGATGAGATTAATAGGGCAGAAAATTTAAACTATTGAACTGTGAATGAGAGAAAGAGAGAGGGGGGGGGAGATAGAGGGAGAGAGAGAAAGGGAGAAATGTGTAGAGAGGGAAATATAGAGTGGGGGTGAGGTGTTGGAGAAGATGTGAAAGAATAAGAGGGAGAGATATATATGTAAAAAGGGAGATATTTAGAAAGATAGAGAGACAGAAAAAGGGTGGCAGAAAAGCAGACTATGAATGAGGTGAGTGACAGAGAGAGACAGACTCACAAGAAGAAGAAGAAATATATGTAGAAAGAGAGGCAGAACTATAAGGGGAGAGAGAGAGAGAGAGAGAGAGAGAGAGTGAGAGAGATAAGGAGGAAGAAAGAGAAAAACAGAGAGGGTTGACAAGTAATCATCAGATTATGAATGATGCAAGAGTGAAAGAGAGAGGGAGATAGAGAGAGATAGATAGATAGATAGAGAGAAAGAAACAGAGACACAGAGGTGGACAGAGAGAGAGGGAGACAGACAGACAGACACACAGACAGACAGACAGACATAGAATGAATGACTAATTGACTGGTTGCTTGCACCGAAGTTGGACAAGCAATGTTAGAAGGAAGTGTGTGTGTGAATGTGTGTAGCAGAAGAAAGCTGTCCAAACAGTACAAGAGTGTGTGTGTGTGTGTGTGTGTGTGTGTGTGTGTGTTTTGACAGCAGAAGCAGTCTGAAGCGAAGAGAAATTGTTATCTCTTATCCCTTACTTGTTTCAGTTATTTGATTGTGGCCATGCTTGGGCATCACCTTGAAAGGTTTCAGTCGAACAAATTGATCCAAATACTCTTTTGCTTTTTTGCTTTTTTTTTAAGCCCAGAATTTATTCTATTGGTCCATTTTACTGAACCGCTAAGTTACAGGAACATAAACACACCAACACCAGTTGTCAAGCAACGATGGGGGACAAACACAGACGCAAAGACACACACACACACGCACACACACACTCATATATATACTCTTTTACTTGTTTCAGTCATTTAACTGTAGCCATGCTGGAGCACCGCCGTTTTTAGTCGAACAAATCGACCCCCAGGACTTATTCTATCAGTCTCCTTTGTCAAACTGCTAAGTTACAAGGACATAAGCACACCAACATCGGTCGTCGAGCGATAGTGGGGAACAGACAGAGACACACAAATACATGAAGATCCATCAGACTGAGCAAAATCACAGTTATGGCATATACCGGTGCCATGCAAATGGCATCTGTGTTGGTGGCATGTAAAAGCACCCATTACACTCTCGGAATGGTTGGCATTAGGAAGGGCATCCAGCCTGGAGTCTGGTGCAACCTTCCAGCTTACCAGCCCTGGTCAGACCCATGCCAGCATGGACAACGGACATTAAAGGATTATATATATATATATATACACACACACAACAAACTTCCTTCAGTTTTCGTCTACCAAATCCACTCACAAGGCTTTGGTTGGCCTGAGGTTATAGAAAGAAAAAAAACTTGCCCGATGTACCATACAGTGAAACTGAACCCTGAACCATGTGGTTAGGAAGCAAACATCCAATCTTCTATGAGACACATGGTATGGTAATTACCTTGCTTGGAAACAAGTTAGGTTTGGTGACAGGGAGAGCATCCCGATGTAGAAAATCTGCCTCAACAAATTCCATCCGAACTATACATACATCCATTGTAAATTGAACAGTGATGGTGATGATGATGATAGTGGTACCTAAACTCAGTGGTTCTGCTTAAAAATGTCTTACCATAGCTCCACCACCACCGCCACCCCCTGCACCCAAATAAATGACTGGTACTCATTTTTCTAACATCTGCAATAGAAGACGAAAGAAAAATTTTGACATGGATGGGATTTGAAACTAGCATGTGAAGAACTGGAAAAAATTGGTGTGAATGGTGCAAAGCATTTTGTCTGCAACAGTTCTGTGCAATGGCATTTTAGTTTGAAACGCTAACAGTCCTGCCAAATCACTGCTAAAGATGGTGGTGGTGGTGGT
>NC_069004.1:5348723-5351223 GCF_001194135.2 Octopus bimaculoides | reverse complement strand
TATTCATGCAGAAATACACACGCATGCTTCAGTACACACACACACACATACATACACGTGTGTGTGTGTGTGTGCGTGAACACATACATGCAACTAGCAGCACACACAAAACACACTCTTCTCTATCACACACATACACACACACACACACACACATAGGTGTGGTTAAGAAGCTAGCTTGGCAAACATGGTTCCAGGTTCAAACCCAATTGGGACAGGCATCTTCAACTGTGTGCAAGTTAGTCATGTATGTATACACACACACATATATATACGCGCGCGCACGCACACACACACACACACACACACACACATATCGTGGCACTCCGTCGATTACGACATTTTCGAATGAGAACTAGGTTTGAAATTTCCCCAAGACACCTGATGAAGGCAGGAGAGTATATCAGCCGAAACGTTGTGTTTACAACAAACAAGATGAGGACAAATATCTGTCAAATGTAAATAATGAGATGAAGTGTTCTGCTTAAGAACACAATGTACCACCTCGTCGAAGAATTGAAACCATGATGTCATGACACTGAGTGTAACACACCCTAACCACTAGGGCATCATGCACCCTTAACACACACACATTACACACACGTATATATATATATATATATATATACAAATATATATATAAGATATATAAGCACACTAAATGATGATGATGAGGAGGAGGGTATGACAGGCTTCTTTTTGTTTCCATCTACCAAGTCTTTGGCTGGCCTGAGGCTATGGTAGAAGATACTTGCCCAGGGTGCCACAAATATACAAATATATATATAAGATATACAAACACACACACACACGCATATATATATATATATACATACACACACATATATGTGTGTGTGTGTGTGTGTGTGCATCAGTAATAAGGTAAAATGATGTTTTGGCAAACTCTGGAGGGATTCATTTGAAAATTCCTACAAACGCCAATGTGTATAATTACACCATTCAATACAGAAATTACGATCTAAAATTAAACCATTTTTTTGGCTAGGAATAGAGTATTTTGTCTAGGAATATAAAAATATGTGAAACTATCATCATCATCGTTTAAACAACCACCTTTCCAAGATTGTATAGATTAGACAGAGTTTACTAAAGCAAATTTTTCTACAGCTGTATGCCCTCTCTGTCACCAACCCTCACCTATTTCTTTGGAACGTATTATTTCCCTATGGCTACACATGTCTTCACAGAATATTGGAAATGAACGACACTGCTTGTATGATAGGGACTCTCGTTTACAACTGTCATGTGGTATCAAAACAAGCTGACACAAATAATACAGACCCACACACATATCAGTGTGTGTGTGTGTGTACAGAGTGTTTGGCGTGATGCACAGAAATTGAATATTGAGAAAAAAAAGTCACCAGAATTTTAGAAAAAAAAATCTTTTTATTTCTTCATTATTAATTATTAGCGCTTTCGTTCCTTTCTCAAACTTGTCAGATGAAATTTTGTGAATGGTTCCGGGTTCAGTCCCACAGTGTGACACCTTGGGCAAGTGTCTTCTACCATAACCTCATGCCAGCCAAAGACTTCTGAGCGGATTTGGTACACAGAAACTGAAAGAAGCCAGTCATATATATATATATATATATATATATATATATATATGGGAGAATTTACAAAAAAAACAACAGACGGCGACAGGTGGTGTAAACAACAAATGGATGTATTAGTTTAACGCTCGGGAATAGAGAAAGTCTTTAACGTTTCGAGCCTAAGCTCTTCAACAGAAAGGAACACGGAGAGAAACAAGGAGACAAGGCTGACCCTTTGAAATACAGGTACAACAGAAGCAGGAAGTAAGAGAGAAAGTTGTGGTGAAAGAGCACAGCGGGTTTCACCACTACTCCCTGCTGCAGCCTCGTGGAGCTTTAGGTGTTCTTAATAAACACTCACAACGCCTGGTCTGGGAATCAAAACTGCGATCCTAGGACTGCGAGTCCACTGCCCTAACCACTGGGCCATTGTGCCTCCACAGGAATGGGATACAGCCAAAGAAACCACACCAGAAGAATTAATAGAGCCTGGCACAGCTCTCTGGCCTAACCAGCTCTGGTCAAAGCTTTCAACCCATGCTAGCATGGAAAATGGACAGTAAATGATGATGATGATCTTATCAGCTATTGGCCATGCATCCTTGTTTAAGACTTCAGAATCTGATTTGAGACTTAGCTGCTATTTCTAGTACACTGAACAAACATTAGAGGCTTCACCATTGGCAGATGTGTGATGGAGAGAAGATGATGCTATTAGCTGATGATGATGATCATGATGATCATGATGATGAGGATGATACAGCTTAAAGTGGTAGCGTGTGTATGTGTGTGGTGGAGGGGGGGGGTAGCAGCTGGGTTTTTTTTTTTCATATTTATTTATATTTGAAATATATATATATTTTTTTTCTCTGTGTGTGCGTGTGTTTTAATTTTTTTTTTCTGCATGTTTGTACACGCTGTTTCATGAAATGAGAGGAAGA
>NC_069004.1:5346938-5347609 GCF_001194135.2 Octopus bimaculoides | reverse complement strand
TTATTATTATCATTATTATTATTATTATCATTATTATCATTATTATCATTATTATTATTATTATTATTATTATCATTATTATCATTATTATCATTATTATTATTATTAGTTGTCGTAGTAGTGGTGGTGGTGGTATCGGTATTTTGTTGTTCACTATATTATCATTGTTGTTACTTTGTAAATGATTCCCTGTTGTTGTAGAATGATGTGCCGTGCCGTGCCGTGCCTCCCCCCACCTCGTGCCACACATCACCTCCCTTGCGGCAACAGAAACGATGATGATGACGATGACGATGACGATGACGACGACGACGATCACGATTGTCGTCATCGTCGTTGTCCTCATTACAATCGCTATCTTCGCCATCACGATCATCATCATCATCACCACATCAAAATCACTGTCACCATCGTAACCATCATCATAGCCATCACTATTGTCACCATCACTGACATCATAACCACCATCATCATCATCTTCATCATCATCATCATCATTACAAACATCATCATCACCATCAGTATAAAAATTATAGTCATCAGTCACCATCATCACCATCATCATCATCAATACCCTCAAAATCATCACCACCACCACCACCACCAGCATCATCATCATCATCATCATCATCGTCTTCACTATTCTTCTCATTGTCACCACCATCACATTA
>NC_069004.1:5344003-5346928 GCF_001194135.2 Octopus bimaculoides | reverse complement strand
CCTGAAATTAAAAATGCCAGATGCATATGAATTAATGGTAAGGAACAGAGTGGTGGTAGGGAAGCGGTGAGAGAGAGAGAGAGAGAGAGAGAGCTATAAATGGTGGTGGTGGCGGTGCTATGACTGGTAATGTTGGCACTGGTGATAGTGGTAGAGAATGGTGATGCTGAATGTGCTGGTGGTGGTGCTGCTGGTGCTGCTGGTGCTGCAGTAGATGAATCTGACAAGGAATTCTGGAATTTTATTTCAAAAACATCAGGGAAAATATCCCTCACCGCACCTGTCCCCTCCACCACTAAACACAGCTGTTAGCCCACGACAATGAGGGAGCCTCTACGTCTTTAGTTGCTCAACTTGTTAGAAATAGCAGCCAGGACTCCCTCAAATTACACAGCACTGACTTATAAACGAACATGTTGCATAACACAAAATTGGGTTCCAAATTGGTACCAGATAAGTATAGGATGGGTTGGGGTCAATGTAATTGACTAAGTTCCTCCTGCAAAATTGCTGCCCAAATTTTAAACCAATAATAATAATAATAATAATAATAATAATAATAATAATAATTCTTTCTACTATAGGCATCGACCCCAGTACTCAACTGGTACTTAATTCATCGACCCCCACAAAAGGATGAAAGGCAAAGTCAAAACTTCAGTGGAATTTGAACTCAAAGTAGCAGCAGATGAAATACTGCTATGCATTTCACTTGGCATGCCTACGATACTGCCAGCTCACCGCCTTAATAATAATAATAATAATAATAAGGCTCTCATGGCTTCTGATCTTAACTGACTGGAAGTGTTATCATGTACATTGTTTTGTCTTGGTATAAAAGATGGGATCCAGCAAATATTCTGTTCAATAACACTGATTTGCATGTCAGTTGTTTGACCTTAACCAGTTGAGCATGTCCCTTGGTGGCTGACGATATGTGCATCCCTGATCACGAACAGAAGTAGTAGTGGGGTATCATAGACACGTGTCGAGAGGAATTCTTTGGGGTTTGGATAATTCACCTCTGGAATCAGAGGCGTTTCATTCAACATCCTTAAACAACCCTTATTTAGGGACCTTTTGAGTGGGATGGGCTACTCAACCTGAAGAAAATTCTATCTGGGTCATGCGCTGTACATCTTGATATGAGATCACCATGTCGCGCACATATGGTTGTGATGCATGTGCCTGGTGCACCCTTATCAGACGGGTAGTCATGATGGGTATAATGGGCTTCATATATTTTACCCCAGTGTCACTTTGATGGTATTCACTGTTTTCTCACTCTATAATAATAATAATAATAATAATAATAATAATAATAGAAATACTTTTACTGACAACAGTGGAATTTCAAACTGAGGAAACAATCCCTTAACTGGTTGCTAGAAATAACAGCCAAATGTTCCTCAAATCACATCTTACCATCTTAAGAGAGGGGGAAAAGATTTATTAAATAAAAGAAAGATTTAAAAAATAGACAAGATGATAGCAGATGGAAAACCTTGCATCATAGATGATGAGGATGCTGGAAGAAGCTTGACTTGAGGCTAAGCGACAATAACAAGTGTGAGCACATTACAATAATGTAGTCCCAGATACACTGTGTCAGAAAAATATGATGAGGTGGTCATGGATGGACTACCACACAAGAATAAAAGCAACTTATTAGATATTTTGTGCACCATTTAACTAAAATTAAGTGTGGTGGAGAAGATGATGTAAGAAAAAAAGGAGAAAAAAATATATGTGTGTGCGTGTGTAAATATAAATATAAAAAAAAAAGTAGTTAATGTAACATAATAATGGGGGCGGAGTGGGGGGGAGAAAGGTGGGAGAAACGGTAATTAATTATTCTAAACAGAAATCAATAAAAGCGTGGTGTGTGTGTGTGGGGAGGGGGGGTGCAGGAAGCGGGAGGTGGGTTAGCTTGTCTTCAAGACACAGTTTTGTGTTTCTTTAGAAAACAGGCATTGATCTTTATCTATTGCAAAAACAAAAAAACAAAAAACAAAAAACCAAAAAAAAACCTCTTTAATACTTTCTAATTATCAGGCTTAGAATGGCACCATCATCATCGCCATGGCTGCAGCTGCGACCTTACGCTCTTAATATGACTACTATTAAGGAGAATAAATAATCCTTTCTACTTTTGGGCACAAGGCCTGAAATAAACAAACCTTATTCTTCAGGGACCTTTTGAGCGGGATGGGCTACTTGACCTGAAGAAAATTCTAACTGGGCCCCACCTGCAAGATCATGCCCTATTTATCGTGATATGAGATTGCCATGTTGCGCACATATGGTTGTGATGCATGTGCCTAGTGTACCCTTATCAGACGGGTAGTCATGATGGGTATATTGGGCTTCGTATATTTTACCCCAGTGTCACTTTGATGGTATGCCCTGCTCTCTCACTCAATAATAATAATAATGATAATAATAGAGGAGGTGATGCATTCTTTAATGGAGTAGAGGTGTCGGGTGGTTAACTTGAATTCACAAAGAATATTGCAAACCAGATATAAAACCTGAAGTGGACAATGTGCTCCTTTATTATTTTGTGGAACTGGTCATCCCCATCTTCTGTCAACACTCACTGCAAAGAAGGCTCAGCATACCATGCTAATAATGCACCTGCATGGGTAGAATTGCATTGCTTGTAGAGTTTTCTGGATAGCGGCATGTAATCATCATCATCATCATCATCATCGTTTAACGTCCGCTTTCCATGCTAGCATGGGTTGGACGATTTGACTGAGGACTGGTGAAACCGGATGGCAACACCAGGCTCCAGTCTGATTTGGCAGAGTTTCTACAGCTGGATGCCCTTCCTAACGCCAACCACTCAGAGAGTGTAGTGGGTGCTTTTACGTGTCACCCGCACGAAAACGGCCACGCTCGAAATGGTGTCTTTTATGTGCC
>NC_069004.1:5338384-5342202 GCF_001194135.2 Octopus bimaculoides | reverse complement strand
CCCCACCCCACCCCCACTCCTTTTCTATTTCTGAGTGAGTACGCAACCTGCTGTAAATATCTCGGTTTTCACTCGTTTTTATCAAATTTTATTCCTTGTAAATTTCGCTTATTAGATTACGAATCTGGAAAAATAAAAGATCTGTCAGAAAAGTACAGGCGTAGCCGTATGGTAAAGAAGCTTGCTTCCCAAACCACATGGTGCCGGGTTCAGTCCCACTGCATGGCACCATAGGTAAATTTCTTTTACTACAGCCTCGAAAACAAAGTGAGTGGATTTGGCAGACGGAAACTGAAAGAAGCCTATCATATATTTACATGTGTGTTCGTGTGTGTCATCATCATCATCATTTAACGTCCATTGTCCATGCTGGCATGGGTTGGATGGTTAGACTGGGCTGGCACACTGAAAGGCTGCACCAGACTCCAGTCTGATTTGGCATGGTTTTCTACGGCTGGATGCCCTTCCTAATGCCAACCACTCTGAGGTGTACAAATCTCCAGGTCAATCCAACCACATTTAGTAACATTTTTGCCAGCACAACTGCTTGTGATACAACGTCCACCCTTTTCAGGAAGGGCATCCAGCTGTAGAAACCCTGCCAGATCAGATTGGAGTCTGGTGTAGCTATCTGGTTCGCCAGTCCCCAGTCAAATCGTCCAACCCATGCTAGCATGGAAAGCGGACGTTAAATGATAATGATAATGATGATGATATAGTAGATTATAACCAGATTTCATTTGGGTCTACTTGGGCCACATTTAAAGATGAAGAATTTTGCCCTTGAGCGCAAACCTTTCAACTGAGCAAACTCAATATTGCCATGCAAACTTCCAGCAGTTTTAACATAGGTGTGCAGATTTTCTGGTCAATCTGACCACATTTAGTAACACTTTTCCCTGCATAACTGCTTGTGAGACAACATCCGCCCTTTTCTACAAATATATGATATATATACACACAAAGTGTGTTGGCTGTTGACCTGCACAATGAAACAAGTCAAACACTACTGTGTATAAATGTATCGCTCTACCTGATTTTGTTTCCTATATATATATATGCTGTAGAAGCAGAAGATCTAAGCACAAATAGATCAAAAGTTCTGGATATTATACACAAGACATGCAGTGTACATGCATGTGTGTGTGTGTGTGTGTGTGTGTGTACGAGTATATATTTGTTTAGCTGTTGAAATATCTTTACATGTAGCACCATGGCGATAAGGCTTTTGTTGACATTAAATTCAATTGCCTACCTTGATTGTTTACTAAAGGCATGTGCCTGATACACTCACACACGTGAGCCATATCTCATTATGACCATCTTTATCTCTCTCTCCCACCATGCCCATCACTTCTTATATAAAGCAAGGGTTGGCCATTAATCTTTAAAGTAGTACAATACTCGTTTCCTGTACCTCTAGCATAACCCTAACCCAGAGCTTCTCAATATGGGCAGTACCACCTGTAAAGAGGCACTGGGCATGTCAAAGGGGGAATTAGGCTTTCGGAGGCAATGAGGTACTATAATTCTTTTCTATTCTAGGCACAAGGCCTGAAATTTTGGGAGAGTGGGGCCACTCGATTAGATCAACCTCAGTACACAACTGGTACTTAATTTATCGACCCCGAAAGGATGAAAGACAAAGTCGACCTCGGTGGAATTTGAACTCAGAACATAAAAACAGATGAAATACCATTAAACATTTCACCTGGTGTGCTAACGATTTTGCCAGCTTCCTGCCAGTGAGGTACTACAATTAACATACTAAATTTTACCAATAGTATTAATTATATTACACATGACAAAACTAGTGATGGTTATTAAAATAAAATGAGATCTCATTAGGGAGAAGGAAAAATATTAATTAGCAATGTAATGAAGTAAATTTACATTTGTCTTAATGAATTTTTTGTCAGTTCACAGCTAAGAGCTGATACAATCCATTTTTACAGTAAAATTTATAAATTATCATCCATATTAAGTTAGTTTAGTTGTGGCACCTCACCCACCCCTTAGGTGGATACTAGACATAAGAACTTAGGTAACCGGGGGGTGGGGATGAGGGCAACAAAAAAATGTAAATAATTACTGCTTCAATCTTGGAAGTAGAGGCACGTGGCTTAGTGTTTAGGGTGTTGGACTCCTGATTGTAAGATTGTGGTTTCGATTCCTGGACCGGGCAATGCGTTGTGTTCTTGAGCAAAACACTTCATTTTCACGTTGCTCCAGTCCCCTCAGCTGGCAAAGATAAGTAACCCTTTGACAGACTAGTGTCCCCCGTCCAGGCAGAGAATTTATACTCCATGGAAACTGGGAAATCAGCCCTCATGAGGCAGTATGACCCCAGAAGGTAACTCAACCTTTACCCTTATCTGGTGCAATGCCCACCTCTCTCTCTATTACAGCCACTATAGTAAAAGAGATGGAGGCTTTTTCTTTGCTTTTTTATGCAGTCTCATGGGTGTTGGTGCCAGGTAAAAAGCACCTGAATCAGTGCCACCTAAAAGTATCCAGTACATACCGTAAAGTGTGCATGCATGTGTATTCGCATACGTACAAGACAGCATGCTCGCATGAAAGTGTGTGTGTTCGTGCAAATGTGAGTTTGTGCAAATGTGTATGTGTACATGACTGCATGTTTGTGCAAATGTGCATGTGCGTGTGTGTGTGTATGTATACAAGACTGCATGTTTGCAGGAATATGTATATATGTGCATGCAAGACTGCGTGCTTGCATAAATGCATACGTCTAAAAGCGTCTCTGTGTGAATGCATGTGTCAATATGTATGTGTGAATGTGAATATGTGAATGTGCATGAACATGCACATGCACTCGCATATCTCGGTGTATGCAGTACTGTGCTTGCATGTGCGACTGTGTGCATTTGTATGTGTCCTGTTGCGATATTTATGTATAAATTGTTCTTCATTAATTTGAAATTACATTGCTAATCACTGTGCCTCACTCTAACCCACCCTGCTGTTTTCATCATCATCATCATCATCATCAATACCACCACCATCACTAACATATTTTCTACTGCTGCTACTACCACATTTATCACAACTACAACCACGCTGTTATTACAACTACTACTACTACTACTAGCGGCACCAACCATGACCATTATACTGTGCTATCTTCACCACCAACCAGCACTACTGTTACCAATGCTACAACTACCACCACTACTACAATCTCCATCATAGCTGCTGCTACTACTACTACTACCACCACCACCACCACCACTTCCATTATTACTGCTGCTACTACTACCACTACCACTATCTCCTATACTCATCACTTTTACTACTGCTGCTACAACTACTACTATAAATATCAACTCCCACCACTATCATCACCAATTTCACTACACCCACCACCACCACCACCACTACTACTACTAATGCTGCTACTACTACTACTACTCTATGAGAGCAAAGCTAGTGTTGATGGAATTGGGAAAAAAAAAAACGGAGAAACGTCAACAGAGGAGGAGGAGGTTAGGGAATGACGAGGAGACCGAAGAGGATGAAGAGGCAGAAGAGGAGGAGGAACGTGGAGTGGGGGTGGGGTAAGGTAGGGAGGGTTGTCAATTGGATGTTGCCAATCTCAGAGGAAATATAAGAAAATCTAAGAATTTATAAAGCACAACAAAAAAATAAAAATAAAAATGGAAAACAAACTTAAGAGTAAAAAAAGAAATAAAGAATTAAAGAAAAAAACAGAAAAAAAAAATTCTGCCAATTTAAAGAAAAGATAGAAATTTCAATTTTCTGCGAAAAAAATTTTTTTTTTTAAATAAATTTTTTTT
>NC_069004.1:5337175-5338374 GCF_001194135.2 Octopus bimaculoides | reverse complement strand
ATTTTTTTTTTTTAAATAAATTTTTTTTTCAAGGAATGATATTTGGGATATTTTTAATTATAAACAAATCCGGGAAAAAAAAAGAAAGAACAGATATAAAAACAAAAGCTAAAAAACAGAAAATAGTGTGTTTAATACCCAGACAACATGACTATCATAACGCAATTTTTCTTTTTGCATGTGTATATGTATATATATATATATATATATATACGACAGGCTTCTTTCAGTTTCTACCTACCAAATCCACTCACAAAGTTTTGGTCAGCCCAAGACTATAGTAGAAAACACTTGCCCAAGGTGCCACACAGTGGGAACTGAACCCAGAACAATGTGGTTGAGAAGCAAGCTTCTTACCACACAACCACATATATTATTTGACTGCGGCCATGCTGTGACACCACCTCGAACAATTTGAGACTTATTCTTTTTAAGCTGACTGCTTTTTCTATTGAGAGAGAGAGAGAGAGAGAGAAAGAGGGAATTTCCAGAGTTTTGTTTTATAATGAGATGGAATGTAGAAGCCATTGAATAGTGTACACACAAAGCTCTGTTATAAGGGTATCGTCACTCAACTTTTCAATGAAGCTGGTGACCTGATTGTGACAGAGCAGAAGACAGCAACTGGTTACAAATAAAAGTAGAGGGCTTTATAGAGATGAAGGACTAACTATTGTAGAGTCAAACAAAAATGAAACAACACAAAGGCCTCTTCGAAATATGGAGGGGGAAAAGCCTCGCTACAAAGGTAATCCCCGATTATTTATCTTCGTAGTGAGGCTTTCCTCTCTCCATATTTTGAAGAGGTCTTAGGCCAACAGGTTTTGGGACCTGACGATATGCCATAAAGCTAAACCCTTCATGGACGGAAAACCCAGGGTAATGTCATAAACCAGCTTCCCCCATTAAAATGTACACTGCTCTACATCTCAGAGCATGCTTCTTCTCCGGATTTACATTTTCTACAAACGATATGTATATGTGTGTGTGTGTATATATATATATATATATATATATATATAGGCGTAGGAGTGGCTGTGTGGTAAGTAGCTTGCTTACCAGCCACATGGTTCTGGGTTCAGTCCCACTGTGTGGCACCTTGGGCAAGTGTCTTCTATTATAGCCTCGGGCCAATCAAAGCCTTGTGAGTGGATTTGGTAGACAGAAACTGAAAGAAGCCCATCGTATATATGTATATA
>NC_069004.1:5335522-5336737 GCF_001194135.2 Octopus bimaculoides | reverse complement strand
TATATATATATATATATATATATATATATATGATAAAAAATGAAGGAAAGTGATGAGATGTTCACGTACAGAATGTCTTTGATCATAGATGTTCTGGGTTAGAGATGACCCAGGGCTAAAAAGAATGACAACATCTAGGTCATGTGCAATAAAATGCACTGCACATGCCTGGCAGTAAATTTGAAATCACATCCTCTTAATAGAACAATGTAGCACGTATTCACACAACAGTAATCATGTCTTTACCAACACAACCACCACCACCACCACTACCACCATAACTATCACCACTACTTCTTCTACCACCAGTACCATTATAACTGCTACCACCACCACCACCTCTACCTACTGAAAATTTAACATCCCTACCAAAAAACTACCACCACCACCACCACCGTTATAACTACTACTACCACCACCACTACTACTTCCCAAGCAATCAACACCCTTATCAAAATTACTACCACCACCACCACCACCACCACAACCAGCTCTACCATTATCACTACCACCACCACTACTACTACCTCCCAAACAATCAACATCCTTACCAAAATTACTACCACCACCATTATTATAACTGCCACCACTACTACCATCAGTTCTACTACTACAACCACCACCATCACCACCACTACAACCATTACTATTCTTGTCACTAAAATTACAACCACCAGAACTACCACCACTACCATTACTACTACTATGACCACTACTGTAACCATTACTGTTACTACTACTACTACTACTACTACCACCATTATTGCTACTACCATCACCACCATTACCCAGCTACAATCCCTTTCACTGCCACCATTGCCGCAACTACCACTGTTACCGCCACTACTACTACCACCATCACAATCACCACTGCCACTACCACCGTCACAACTACCACCACCACCACCACAATCACCATTGCTGCTACTACCATCACTGTTACTACCATCACTGTTACTGCCACCACCACCACCACCACTTCCACCGTAACTACCACCGCCACTACATTCACCCTTCCATCATTATCACCACCACCACTACTGTCACGACAACCACCCAACCCCACCACCACCCTCCCATCATTACCACCACCACTACTACTATTGCCACGACCACCTCCCATCAATAATAAAGAAACTGTACCCAATACACTGAATCTATTTTGTTGCTTGTTTTTGATGTTTTATTTTTTTTTCCTATTTTTCATTTTTTTTT
>NC_069004.1:5330590-5334926 GCF_001194135.2 Octopus bimaculoides | reverse complement strand
AAACCATATATACTAAATATTATATATATATATATATATATATATACATGAATACATATCATCATCATCATCGTTTAACGTCCGCTTTCCATGCTAGCATGGGTTGGACGATTTGACTGAGGACTGGTGAAACCGGATGGCAACACCAGGCTCCAGTCTGATTTGGCAGAGTTTCTACAGCTGGATGCCCTTCCTAACGCCAACTACTCAGAGAGTGTAGTGGGTGCTTTTACGTGTCACCCGCACGTTACGTGTCACCCGCACATATATATATACATGTATATATACACATTTATATGCACATACACATACATACATATTTATATGCACATACAGTCACACACAGTTATATATACACACTCACATATATATATATATACACACAGATATAAATATAAGGCATCTCCCATAATATATAAGCATTGCATTCCTGAAAAAATGCATTATGACGAAATTATGTAGCATGGAACATATCCTCCATTCACTTCCATTCCATGTTCGCTGACTTCCATAAAATCCCATAAATCATCAGAAAATATATTTCACTTTATGGAATTCCATCCACATCAGAGAAAGAAGCCGACATTCCTAGTTTACATTCATTACATCCACCCTTACCCTAGTCTCTAACCAGCTCCCTCCCTTCCACGCATATTCTTGCAAACACTATTCACCCACCCTTTCCAACATCCTTCCCTCACACTCTTTTTTTATCCATCAATTTGTAATTTGTGGGCATGCTCTGACACCTCATTGCAGTCATATTAATGTCTCTTTACAGTTCCACCCCATTTATTCTACCAGCCACCCTTAAATAATGCAAAGGTAACCATGTCTCTATTCTGCAGCTAGAAACCTGATCCTTGTTTAATCACATTCACTGCCAACCCCCATCTCTAACCAACTTTTGCTATCATCATCACCACCGCCTTCATAAGCAGCACCACTACAAACACCAACACAATCATTGCTACACACACACACACAATTCCACAAAATATCTTCACACCTCTCCAGAAACACCTGCTTCTAACTGTTAACGAGAAGTTGACGCTCTGCAGCAATATCAGTAGGTATTGTATTCAGTTGTTTGTTTGTTTGTTTGTCCATGGACAAGATATCTCAAGAACCGCTGGATGGATTCCGATGAAACTTTCAGGCATGTTTGGTCTCATGACTGGCACGAACTGATTAGATTTTGGGATCGATCCGGTACCAGACAAGGATTCTGGATTACTTTTTCTGGTTTTTTTTTAGTTAAGTTTTGAGAGCGGTCGGGTTCATTTTTAGTATTCTCGTTTGTGAGAGCAGTTGAGTTTATTTCAGATATTCTCATTTAAAAAATCATCTCCAGCTAATTGTTGAGAGGACATTAGAGATCTCTGAGTGCTCGTTATTATTATTATTATTATTATTATTATTATTATTATTATTAAGGTGGTGAATGGGCAGAATCGTTAGCACACCGGATGAAATATTTAGCAGTATTTCACTTGTAGCTTCATTGTGAGTTCAAATGCCGCTGAGCTCAACTTTGCCTTTCATCCTTTCGGGGTCAATAAATAAGTACCAGCTGAATACTGGGGTTGATGTATGCAACTCATCTCCTCCCTCGAAATTGCAGGCCTTGTGCCAAAATTTTAAATCATTGTTATCATTATCATCACAGTATTCCAAGACAGTTGTAGCCATGATCCCTATAGCCACCATGAAAACCTTCATCTTTACCATAGTCATCAGCAGCATCAACATCATCATCAAAACTATCACCATCATCATCATCATCGTAAGTATTGCCTTGTCATTCATCATCATTGCCATGGCGATTATCACACCATCAGCAGCAGCAGCAGCTGTAACACCATCACCATCATTATCATCATCAAATCTAACACATTCACCATCACCACCACCACCACCACCACCACCACGTAAAATATCGCCATAGAAATCATGAGTCATCATCATCATCATCATCATCACCATCACAGTTGTAACTGGCAAACGCCGTCCTTATCAAGCAATCACCATCATCATCAAAGCAATGACTGACAAACTTCATCATCACTATTATCATCATCATCATCACACCTGTAACTAACAATCATCATCATAAACATCATGAATGCAAATGCCACCACCACCATCATCATCATCATCATCACAGTCGTAACTGACAAACATCAGAAATGTCTTCATTATTGCAGTCATCATCATCATCATCATCACCTTTATCATCAAAATACTCCACCTCCTCCTCCCACTCACTGCACATTTATTACTTCCCCCACCTCCACCCACTTCTTTCTGTCATCAACACACTGCTAATGTTGCACATATGCACACCTTTTACAAATATGCACGTACACACACACACAGCCTATACACACTCGTACAACACTAAATATATATACACACACACACACAACATGCACACAGACATAAACACACAAACCTACATACACTCATATATACATCTGAAATACACTCACTGTTGTATGTGTGTGTGTTTGAAATGCACATACAACACTCAAAATACACACACAAACACAAACATGCAACACATACACCCTTACATATATGCACACTAACAGATACTATACTTGAAATATACATACTCACACATACATATGCACAACCTGCACAAACACACACAACACACAAACACATACAACACTCAAAATACACAAACACACACATACATACACTTGAAACACACACATATGCACAATCTCCACACACACACACACAAACAAACAACCTCCAGACATACATACAACATCTGAAACACAAACATACACATGCACACATGAAGTGCACACCCATATACACCTATCATTCACACCCACCCCCAATTCTCACCTCAAGTTCTAGAAACGTCCAATTAAATCCAGTGTGAACACCATCATCATCATCACCACAACTGCAAGTCACAACATCATCATCTTCAACATCACTACCACAAACACCAACATCATCATTGTTACACACACACACACATATACAAACACACACACTACCACCACTGCTGTCATTCACAGAATATCTTTCACACTTCTCCTGAAGCAGCTGTTTCTAACTTTCAAAGTGAAATTGACAATTTTCTGCAATACTACTACTACTACCTCTACTACCATTACCATTAACACCATCATAATAACTACTACCAACACCACCACCATTATCTTCACCATCATCACCATCATTATCACCATCCCTATCACCACCACTTCCACCATCATCACTATCACCATCATCACCACCACCACTTCCATCATCTTTATCACCACCATCACCATCATCATTGCCTCCACCATCATTACCACCACCATTATTAATACCACCTCAACCATCACCACTGCAACCACTACCACCATCCTCACCATCAGTATCACCATCAACCCCACCACCACTACCTCCAACACCACTGGCTATACGACACAATCTGTGTCCTTATAGTTTTAAACAAGGGGATCTAGCTGAGTAGGGATGCTAGATTCCCTTGTTTGAAAATATAAGGACACAGATCGTGTCATATAGCCAGCTGGAGACAGATGTCTCCTGGGGCTAAATTACAGCAACATTCGTCCTAAACCAGGACTGCCATGTTATGTTGGCAAAAATCGTTACTCCATTAAAATATACTGTTCAGCGTTAGCAATTGTCCTAATCTGCTCTTTTGGGCAGGTGTTTTTCTTAATTAGCCCTGGGAGGATAAAAAGGAATGTTTGACTTCAATGGGATTTGAACTCAGAATGTGAATAGCTGAAACAGAACAAATACCACAACACTCCAAAAATTATGTCAGAGCACACAACTGGATTATTATTTGGTTTTATTAACCCTGGAAGAATAAAATGTGAAATTGCCTTCCTCTTCAGGATTTGAACTCAGAATGTAAAGAGGTGGAATATTTACCAAAAGGTATTTTGTCTGATCTTCTAACAACTCAACCAATTGAATGCCGAAATAGGCCAAAAATTATTGCTTAATATTGATTTCAGGAAATTGGTTTCTGCTGTCACAAACACACACACACACACACATATATATATGCACACACATACAAATGCATCCATATAGAAACACATACACACACATACACACACGTGTATATATATATCTACACATACACACACTTATATACAAAAACATACACGTTTGAAGCACATAAATGTATACATTTATACGAACACATACATCTATCCATCTCTATATATTTACATGCACACACACACACACACACACACACATATATATATATATCCGACATTAATTTACGAAATATCGTAACTTGCAGCATATATATATATATATATATATATATATATATATA
>NC_069004.1:5326738-5330532 GCF_001194135.2 Octopus bimaculoides | reverse complement strand
CATAAGGTCTAATATTGATTTAAGACAATCTATTTTCTCACTCAGATATATAAACACAAATACATAACATATATATACACACACACACATAGACATATATATATAGTCTTGGCTTAATCGTCGATCTAAATACTGAACAATATTGAGTTTTATTTTTTTTTGTTTTCTTGTTTTTCTTAAACAATATCTATTTCTAGTTTGACTCCGTATGTATTTTCGCACCAATCAATCATATCATGGCTTTTGGGGGAGATCTGCAATTTCAAACTAACAATTTAAATTTTACACACTATTAACCCCTTCTCGAACGGGAGGTGCAACAGAGGTGGGGCGAGTGCACGGGAGGGGGAGGGTCGCTCTTGGTTTATTTATTTATTAGTTTGTTCGCTTGTTTGTCAGTATGTTTGTTTATTTAACGATTACACATTGATTGATTGTTTTAAGTTCTAGTCGTACACATAACTACCGCAATTCCTATTTCGATCAGCCACCCACACATACAACATAATTTACCTTACTCTGTTTTTCTTTCTTTCTTTCTCTCTTTTCTCTCTCTTTCCTCATTTATCTGTCTGTCTGTCTCTTTCTCTCTCTTTACCCATCATCATTATCATCATTTAACGTCCGTTTTCCATGCTGGCATGGGTTGGACAGTTTGACTGAAAACTGGTAAGTCGGGGAGCTGCACCAGGCTCCAATCTGATCTGGCATGGTTTCTACAGCTGGATGCCCTCTTTCCTAACACCAACATCACTCCAAGAGTGTAGTGGGTGTGTTTTACATACAACTGGCATCGGTGCCAGTTATGAAAAAATATATATATACTTTTTTTACTCTTTTACTTATTTCAGTCATTTGACTGTGGCCATGTTGGAGCACCGCCTTTAGTCAAGCAAATTGACCCCAGAACTTATTCTTTGTAAGCCTAGTACTTATTCTATCAGTTTCTTTTGCAGAAACCCCTAAGTTACGGGGACGTAAACACACCAGCATCAATTGTCAAGCGATGGTGGAGCGACAAACACATACACACATATATACGACAGGCTTCTTTCAGTTTCCATCTACCAAATCCACTCACAAGGCTTTGGTTGGTCTGAGGCTTTAGTAGAAGACACTTGCCCAAGGTGCCATCCAGTAGGACTGAACCCGGAACCATGTGGTAGGGAAGCAAGCTTCTTACCACACAGCACCTATATAAATATATGTGTGTGTGTGTGTGTGTGTGTGTGCATGTATGTCTATAAGCATATATGAGTACATGCCAAGGAGCAAAACGTTTGTGACCCTGAGATACCTGCTGATGATACAGAAAGAGCCCAGCATAGCGTTGGATTTAGAATAGCTTGCAAAACTGCAAAATGTCTGAGCAGCTCCTGCAGTTTGTGCATAGTGCAGCGCATCTCCATTGCTTATTTCCCCCTGTGTATTATAAGTTCAGAAACTTGTTTGGCAAGTGACTTGAAATAATTACGACCTCATTATTATCAATTTCAATTGTTTTCATTACTTCTCATTAACTTTAGCTCAGATGATGTGAACCAATATTATGAGAGTATATATATATATATATATATATATACACACACACACATATAAACATGAGTGGGTGGCCAAATGAAAGAAAGAAGCACTTGGTAAGAGTTACCTATATTACCATCGATTAATAACAGTTTAATTTGGGCCCGTGCAATTTAAATTTTCATTGGCTCATCACATGAACCTAGTTCGTTAAGCTGATGAGATAGGTTTACATTCCGAGTCTATGAAACTTTGAGATACTTGTATTATATATATGTGTGTGTGTGTGTGTGTATATATATATATATAATCATCATCATCATCAATATCTGTTGTCCATATATATATGTACAGGGTCCCTGCTGGTGGCACATAAAAGGCACCATTTGAGCATGGTTGATGCCAGTGCTGCCTGGCTGGCCCCCGCACTGGTGGCACGTAAAAAGCACCCACTACACTCACAGAGTGGTTGGCATTAGGAAGGGCATCCAGCTATAGAAACTTTGTCAGATCAGATTGGAGCTTGGTGCAGCCTTCTGGCTCGCCAGTGGTCAGTCAAACAGTCCAACCCATCCCAGCATGGAAACCAGACACTAAACGACGATGATGATGATGATGATGATGATGATGAGGGTGGGCCAAAAGTCAATGCACCAAATAAATTCAAAACCTTCAGGAATTGTCAAAGACATGCTTCAATTTTTCTCAAATTGAATAAAATAAAATTAAGATGAATTCACACATACTTGTTACACAATGAACAAAATAAATAACAATAACAACAACAACAACGTGATGTAAATAAACCATCAGCTGATTTGGTTCATGACTTTAGGTCCACCCAGTATGAATGTGTATATACACATACACACATTCATATATAAACACACACACACACACACATGCATACACATGTATCTGTATAAAAGCTTATGCACCTGCATTTATGAACATAAACACATTCATGCACATCCGTATACACATCTATGTATAAACACATACACATATTTAGAATTATATAACGACACACATCAACACACACATATTCACATATCAATAACCACATCCACACACACACACACACACATCTGCACATACATAAACACATTCATATACATGTATAGATACACATTCACACACACACCAATGCATACAGATACACACACCATCATATCCACACACACACACACACACACACACACAGAGGCAGATGCACGCAAACACATCATAGGATTTTTAATTTATGCTAATTATTCAAACCGACGTAATCATGTGATTGCCTAACTAATTAGCTGACACAATCTAATCATCGTTAACTGTACTCAGTTAATGAGTAATTGTTTGCATTTATGTCAAGAGAATATTGAAATGTTCAGTTCATATAAACAATAGCTAACACCATTAAAATGTGTGAGTGTGTGTGTGTAACACACGCACACACGCACACACACACAAGCATAATAGTATCTACTAAACAGCCACTGTGCAATATTTTGCAGTAGTATGTGTGTATACATGCAAACATGCACACAAACATATGTAGGTGTATATATATACACATATATATAAAAATGTATAAACACACATAAAAACCACTTTAATGTGTATGCACATATAAATACACACATCCATATAAAGATATATACATATATATATATATATATATATATATATATCTACACATATATATATACATATATATATATACACACATGTATACGCATGTATATATATATATACACATATATACATGTATATGGGCAAATGTCTTCTACTATGGCCTTGGGTCAACCAAAGCGTTGTGAGTGGATTTGGTAGATGGAAACTGAAAGAAGCTCGTCATATGTGTGTGTGTGTGTGTGCCTCCACTATCGCTTGACAACCAATGCTAGTGTGTTTACATCCCTGTAACTTAGTGGTTCAGTAAAAGTGACCAACAGAATAAATACTAGACCTACAAATAATAAGTCCTGGGGTCGATTTCTGCAACTAACAAAACACTTTAAAGGTGGTGCTCCAGCATGGCCACAGTCAAATGACTGAAACAAGTGAAATAAAATAATACGACAGGCTTCTTTCAGTTTCCATTCACCAAACCCACTCCCTCGGCATAGGTTAGCCTAGGTATATAATAAAAGACACATGTCTAAGATGCCCCACAGTGGGACAGAACCAAAGACCACAAGGTTGGGAAGCAGGCTTCTCAACCACACAGCCAAACCAGGATATTAGAACCTTCGATTTGCATGTCTTTCTTTCTCTCTCTCTCTCTC
>NC_069004.1:5322667-5326728 GCF_001194135.2 Octopus bimaculoides | reverse complement strand
TCTCTCTCTCTCTCTCTCTCTCTCTCTCTCTCTCTCTCTCTCTCTCTCACTTCCACTCTCTCTCTTTCACTGTTACATATGCTATAATATCTAGTTTAGTGACTCGAAAGTAGTCAATAAGCTCGGCTTGATGGAGAGATAAAACATAAGCAAACAGGTGTAAGCAAGGATTGATGCAAAAACAGATCAATATGTTCGTTTTTAGTTGGTCGTCACCTGAGCTGCTATGGTTTAATATCTGTCATGGGTATGGCTAGGTCTTCTTGGCTACCTGTATTGCACATACATATAAATTGTAAACACACACACACACACACATATATCTGTACATACGTGTATATAGATACATGGATATCTATACATGTATATATACCTACACACACATATGTATATCAACAGACAAATATACATAGATACATTAACACACACACACACACACACATACACATACCAGCAGACACATGTACAGATACACACATACACACACATGTATACAAACGTATACATACATACACATACATATAGATATACATACACATGCAAGCACACATACACACATTTATATACATACATACATGGATACTTATACATGTATGTATACCTACACACACACATATATACCAACAGACACACATACAGATACACACACATATATATGAATACAAACATACATATACACACACATGTACATAGATACATACACATATACAGATACATAGATATTTATATATGTATACATACCTAAGCAGAATATGCAAACACATATATGCATAGATACATACACACATACATAGATACACACACACACACATATATATATGTATACAAACATATACATACATCCGCACACATATAGATATACACACACACACACATGCACACAGATACACAAACACACATATATACACAACTACCAGATTTAATGCTTACATAAGCAGAGCGGTTACTTGTTTCTCTGGGATTGGTCAGTTGTTGTAAACATCACTGATAAGACCCCAATACGGACCGAAAACCAATAAAGGATGAGCATTGACATGTTTGTATGTCTAATATGAAAATACTTGTGCATTTATTATGAAAATAACACATGACAGTACTTTGTTTATCAAAATAAATATATAAAATTGTAAAAATTGTAAATAAGTGTAAAAATCAGACAAGGCTGGAGTTTATGAGGATGTAAAACACATACACACACAAATTTATACACACACACATATATATATATATATATATGGGAGAATGTACGAAAAAAACAACAACAGACGAGGACAGGTGGTGTAAACAACAAAAGGATGTATTAGTATGACGCTCAGGAATACGGAAAGTCTTTGACGTTTCGAGCTACGCTCTTCAACAGAAAGAATACGGAGACAAGGAGAAAAACACGGAGAAAAAAAATTGAATAGTGTTCAGTCAACGGTCAATCATAGTAATGGCTGACCGGAACTTAGAAATTTTACACAGGAGAGCTATATATATATATATATATATATATATATATATATATATACGACAAGCTTCTTTCAGTTTACATCTACCAAATCCACTCACAAGGCTTTGGTGCCTCGCAGAATGTGGTGATAGGCAAAATACCGCCTAGCATTTTGCCCAGCAAACTAACAATTCCGTCAGCTCACAGCCTTAATAATAACAACAACAACAACAACATTATCTTTTTTTTTTCTACTCTTAACACAAGGCCCGAAATTTTTGGTGGGGTGGGGGTGGCTGTCGATTAGATCAACCCCAGAATGTAACTGGTACTTAATTTATCGACCCTGAAAGGATAAAAGGCAAAGTCGACCTCGGCAGAATTTGAACTCAGAACAGAGCGATGGGCAAAATACCACTAAGCATTTTGTCCAGTGCACTAACGATTCTGCCAACTTGTCGCCTTAATAACAACAACAACAATAATGATAAAGAAGAAGCAGCAAGGTTCAAGGCCACAAATTTAGAGAAGAGACAGAGAGAAACATTATCAACTTCATCAACTCTTCCATCCGCCTCAAAATATAACTGGTATTTTATGAACCTCAAAAAAAAATCACATAAAACAAAGTCGACCTAAGGATTTGAACTCAGAATGCTCAGGGACATAATTATAAATAGACACCAGCAGGTGCTATACCTACTGTTCCATCGATCGAATCCCCTTGGTAATAAGGAACGGCAGGAAAATTGGTAAATTCTGTGAAGGGAGAAAAAAAAAAACAGAAAGAGGCACAGAGAGAGAGAGAGAGTGCAAGTTGGTGTCATCTGCAAAATGCATTATGCAGCAATGCATCATTTCAACATCACTGGTGCAGCATTAGCAGACAGTTCAAAGAGATAATTGCTTAAATAGTGTAGCAATTAGTAAATTTTAATGAAGATAATTTCAGGTGGTGGTGGTGGTCGTGTAGGTTGTAGTGTTAGTGGTTTAAAAGTGGTGGTGGTGGTGGTGTTGGTGGCAGTAGTGATGGTGGTGTTGGTAGTTGTGTTAGTGGTGTTGGTGGCAGTGGTGGTGTTGGTAGTTGTGGTGGTAGTGTTGGTGGTAGAGGTGGTGGTGGTGGTAGTTGTGGTAATGGTCCTGTTGGTGATAGTGGTGATGGTGTTGGTGTTGGTAGTTGTGGTGGTAATGTTGGTGGTAGAGGTGATGGTGGTAGTGGTGGTGGCGTTGGTGGTAGTGGTGGTGGTGTTGGTAGTTGTGGTGGTGGTGGTGTTGGTGGTAGTGGTAATGGTCGTGTTGGTGGTAGTGGTGATGGTGGTGGAACTGGTGTTGATAGTTGTGGGTGTGGTGTTGGTGGTAGCAGTGGTGGTGGCAGTGACAGTGGTAGTGTTGGCGGTGGTAGTTGTGGTGTTGGCGGTAGCAGTGGTGTTGGTGATGTTAGTGGTTTAGAAGTGGTGATTGTGTTGTTGGTGCCAATGGTAGTAATGGTGGTATTGGTGATAGTGGTGGTGGTAGTGGTGGCATTGGTGGTGGAGATGGTAGCAATTGTCATGGTGGTGGTGGTGTTGGTGGTAGTAGTGGTGATGGTCATCGTACTGATGGTGATAACTGGAAACTGTGTGGAAGCCTGTCGTACACACAATTACCTCTGCAATTGGCATCATCGCCACAAGCACCAGAACAACTATCCACACCACCACCACCACTACTACCACCTCAACATGTATCACCACCAGCACTGTCACCTATACCATAGTCTCATACTGCTGCAAAGCAGAGTAAACCAGGGTACCACCATGTGGTCAATGAAAATGCTAGAAGCAGCAACTAGGTCTTTCTCATATCACACCATCTTACAAAACGACACATTGGATAATATATTCCTGTGTTCCATGGCAAGTTTTGATCAAAGGTCTACTGGATCTGGGTTGGCTCAGGGCTAATTAACAACAACTAGGAAAATATGTGTCTTTCACACCTTTTGATTTTCATTTCCTACCTTTTTACATTTCACAGGTAAAACAGTTCATTTGTTGGAACAATTAAATACGTCTTTTTCTTTTTTTTCTTTCCTGTTTTTGTTTGTGTCTTTTTTCCTTCACGCTCAAATGGACAAACAAGTGAGTGAATCAATGGACAGGCCCCTCATACCACTAAATTACTCAACCATGAAGTTACAAATGGTGAACTGTGGGATTTTCAGTTCAGAATTAACTGCTCAAGCATCGCATCGTTAGTTAAGTCATTTAAGATAGATAAATTGATTAAATCCAGTCAGTGGGTCTGTTCATTTATCTGTCATTTCATTTCAGTCCTTTGACAGCGGCCATGCTGCAGCACCGCCTTGATGGGGTTTTAGTCAAACAATTCGACCACAGGACTTATTCTTTGTAAACCTAGTACTTCTATCGGTCTCTTTTGCCGAACCGCTAAGTTACAGGGACAGAAATACACACCGACATCAGTTGTCAAGCGAAGGTGTGGGGGACACACAAATATATATGTATGTATGTATGTATGTATATATGACAGGCTTCTTTCAGTTTCCATCTATCAAATCCACTCACTGAGGATTGTTGTGTCTATGTCCCCATAACTTACTGGTTTGGCAAAAGGGGCCGATATA
>NC_069004.1:5314538-5318222 GCF_001194135.2 Octopus bimaculoides | reverse complement strand
AAAAAAATGAAAGAAAGAAAAAGAAAAATCAATAAATCTATTTTAGAAAAATAATTTTTTAAAAAATTAAGTAGAAATATATGGAAAATGTAATTTCGAAAAAAAATAAAATAAAATTTTTTTTTCTCGATCAATCTATTTTATATTTTAAATATTTCTTGGTGATGATGATGATAGTGGTGGGTGATGATGACGATGATGGAGGCTGTACCTGTTGTTGTTCGAACTTTCTACTTCTATTTATTATTATTATTATTATTATTATTATCATTGTTATAGTAGTAGAAGAAAGAATTATCATTATTGTTGTTCTTGTTCTTATACCTAACCGATCACATAGTAGTAGTGGTGGTGGTGCTGGAGGTGGTGGTGCTGGTAGTAGTAGCTATTGTTATTACAGTTGTCATAAGTAGCAGTAGCAGCAGCAGCAGCTATAGGAATGTTATGTAAAAGCTATTTATTTTTTTACCCAACCTATCCCTTGAAGGTATATATCCCAGATTCTCACAACAGGTGAGATTTAGTCTTCAGATGGGTACACACGCATACACACATGCATGCATTCACATGCACACAACACACACCTCCATATATGCATCTATAAATATATACACAAATTCTTTATATACATATATATATATATATACACACACACACACACACAAACAAACACACACACATTTCTATATATGCATCCAGGCATACATATATGTGCACACACACATATATACATACACATACACATATATAACATGCATAATGAAAATCTATAAAATGTATATATATATATATATACACACACTCATGCATGCACATACACACACATACATACATACACTTGTATACACATGTCTATATACACACATACACATATGTGCAGATTTGCACACAAGTAAACACACATAAGTATACATCCACATATACATATAGGCATACACACACATATATATGCATACACACCCACACAGGTATACACACACATACAAATAGACATACAGTCACATCCACACACACACACACTCACACACTCACACACACATAGGCATAGACACACACACACACACACACGCATGTATGCATGCAGACATCCACATATATATAAGTATGTATAACAGCAACTAAGCGGAACACATACAGGTACGCTGCATGCACTCCAGGTGACCCATATGCAAGGCAATATTCAATATTCTTTCCTACTCTAGGTACAAGGCCCAACATTTTGGGGGAGGGTGGGGCAGTCAATTAGATCGACCCCAGTATGCAACTGGTACTTAATTTATCGACCCGGAAACGATGAATGACAAGGTCGACCTCGCCAGAATCTGAACTCAGAACGTAAAAACAGACGAAATATCGCTGAGTATTTCTGTCAAGGTAATATTCAATATTATACAACTGTTAAAATGCTGTTTTATTTATGAGACACCAAGTGTGTGTTTGTGTGTGTGTGTGTGTGTGTGTGTGTGTGTGTGTGTGTGTGTGTGTGTGTGTGTCTGCGTGTATGTGTTTGTGCATGTGGACACACACTAGATGTCCCTTACATATGGTAGCACATGTATATAGTGTATATGAGTGTGTGTGTGTGTATACGTAAAGTGTTAGGTATAGAGAGAAGAAAACAATACAGAAATAGCACACACATACATCAATACAGACACATGCATACAATATTTAGAGATTAAACAGCTTGATAGAGTGATACTGCTGATTATTAAGCAAACGACCTGCACAGGTGATTTGCTTATAATGATCAAATGTTTGTGTTATACATCAACTAATTCCCTCCAACAACTCGACATTGCCTGGGGACAACAGAAGAAGACACTAACGCAAGGTGCCCCACAGTGGGACTGAACCCCAAATCACATGATTGCAAAGCAAGCTTTTTAGTCAGTCAACCATATCATCATCATCATCATCATCGATTTATGTCCGTTTTCCATGCTGGCATGGGGTGGATGGTTTGACTGAGGTCTGGAGAGCCAGCAGCTGCATCAGGCTCCAATCTGGTCTGGCAGAGTTTCTACAGCTGGATGCCCTTCCTTGCGCCAACCACCCTGAAAGTGTATGGGTGTTTTTTACATGCCACCGGTACAGGAGCCAGTTGTGGGGTACTGGCATTGGTCATGATCGGTTGGTGCTTTTTACGGTATGCAAGGGGACTGAACCCTAAACCATATGGTAGGGAAGTGATTGCAGGTGTAGCAACCACTAAACTTAATGTCAATTTAATGTAAGCATCTGTTATGACGGTTAGATCATGTCAAACAGAATTCCGAAAGAGCTGCATATCAGTGAGCTTTTGTCAAGGAACACAAAGAAGAGGAAGACCCAAGCTATATTATAATAATATCAATAATAATAGCCTGATTGAGTGCCATATTGATCGGGTTATTCTTATAGAGATCTTTTGAAATGATGCTGGCAGCTTATGTCATCATCTTCTTCAGTGTTTCTTGAGAAATCTCGCTGACACACAGCTATCGATTGCAAAAAGTGGGTAAGTTTTTACAAGCAAACAGATGAAGAGCGTTAAGGCCAGCAACCAGCAGAAATGTCAGTTTTATAGAACAGGAGAAGGTGTTGAGTTGGCAGAACCGTTAGCATGCCAGGCAAAATGCTTAGTGGCGTTTCATCTGTCTTTACGGTCTGAGTTCAAATTCTGCCGAGGTCGACAAATAAAGTACCAGGGAAACAGTGGAGGGGGGGACGTTGTAGTTGACTAGTCCCCTCCCCAAAATTTCAGGCCTTGTACCTAGAGTAGAAAGGATTATTATTACCTCCGCCTTAGCAAAGGCAGAGGTATTGTTTTCAGTTGTGTTTGTTTGTCTGTGGACAAGATACCTCAAGAACCATTGGATGGATTTGTCAAGCGATGGTGGAGGGACAAACGCAGACACACACACACACACACACACACACACACACACACACACACACATTTATATATTTATACAGCAGGCTTCTTTCAGTTTCCGTCTACCAAATCCACTCACAAGGCTTTGGTCAGCCCAAAGCCATAGTAGAAGACACTTGCCCAAGGTACCACACAGTGGGACTGAACTTGGAACCATTTGGTTCTTACCACATAGCTACTTACCACACAGTCACTCCTGTGCCTATATATACATATATTTATATATGAGAGGCTTCTATCAGTTTCCAATCTACCAAATCCACAAGGATATAGCAGAAGATATTTGTCCAAGGTGTTACGCAGTGGGACTGAACCTGGAACCATGTAGTTGCAAAGCAAATTTCTTACCACACAGTCACACTTCTGACAAAATACCACATAAGGGTTGTAAATGAGTGCCACCGGTATACAAGCAGGGTGATTTATTTCCAATCTTCGGTAAAAACTTGACCGCTCATGAGGAAATATTACTTTGCTTGGAAACAGGTGAGGGTTGGTGACAGGGAGGGTACCCAGCTTCAGAAAAACCTAGCTCAATGAATTTCATTTGATCCATGCAAAGCATGGGAAAGCAGATACTAAAAACAGATACAAGATGACAACAACAATGATGACAACAACAATGATGACAACAACAATGATGACAACAACAATGACGCCCACAGAGATATATGTATTGCACAGACATCTGTCATACAGAGAATCTCTATTGACACTTATAACCGCACCCACACGCACACACATATATATACACGCACACACACACA
>NC_069004.1:5308294-5313736 GCF_001194135.2 Octopus bimaculoides | reverse complement strand
AAAACCTTCCTTCTAAATTCACATCAGATCGTGATGATGTATATACACACATGAACACACACAGACATGCATATGTGTATGTATGAATAACTATATATATATATATATATATATATTTGTAAGGGTGCGTGTGTGTGTGTGTGTGTGTATTCAATTCAAATAAACAAAAAAAAATAACGAACAAGAGGACTGTACATATAAAGATATAAATATTTTAAAAGACTGAATAAATAATAGACACACTTCAGTGTGTAACATATGTGTGTGTGTGTGTGTGTGTGTGTGTGTGTGCACATGCACACATGTGTGCGCATATGTGTGTGTGTGCTTGTACCATGTGACACATCAGTGAACAGAGCAGTTCTTGTGATCTGATCTACATTGTTAACGGCAACAATAAGAACAACAATGAAAGCTAAGTGTCATCAGATGAAAAACGGTATTATTGTATGCCAGCACTATCACCATAACCACTATTACTACCGCCTTTACTACTACTACTACAACAATAACATCACCACCACTGCTGCCACTTATACAATTACTACTACTACTACTACTACTACTGCTACTACAGCCAATTCTACATACTAGTACTTCCAACAAATTCATCATCGTCGTCATCATCATCATCACCCTCATCATCTCACTATGACCACAACAATCATCACTATCATGAGCACCAGCATTATTAACGGTATTACCATCATCACAACCACCATTCATTATCATCATTAAAACCACCACTGACCTTAATTAACATCAGCATTTTTTTGCTGAAAAAAGATGTACAAAATGTAAACATTTGTACTGGAAGTTGACTCATTTAATGTCAGAACAGGTTTTTACAGAAAAAATAAGGGCTTAAATATAATGAAGTTGACTTTTATTTATACTAGATGGTATAATGTTTACTTTTTCTGTATAAATTTACTAAAACCATTAATGTTCATTGGTAATTAAACTTAATTTGCAACACCTGTGCGTATTTATCAGCTTTGCTTTTGTTGGTAATTCTTATCAACAACTTTTTCTGTGATCATGATTTGAGAAGACATACAGCAGTATGCTAAAGAGTAGACATAATCTCTTGTGGCCAAGAAATGTAAAATAAAGTTTATTATAAACAACATAAACACTTCGTAATTTAATAGCTTTCAACATGATACTTGTTAAACAGAAATTATTTTTATTTAATGAAAATTTAATAAAATCTAATCAAAAGTAAGTGAATTTATGCTAAATACAACTAAATTGGAAACCTATTATCCCCCTGGCCATATTGGCAATTCTGAAAACTTTTGGATGCAAATTTTACATGAGTAGAAGCTTTTTTTTATTAATTTTATCCTGAAAATCACCTCTGTAAATTACACAGGTGTGCAAATGACATGGGTTTTTACAGTAATTGATCACAACGATCCCAAGGTTCAACTCATATTTGTTTTATTGGCTCCAAAAGATGGAAGGCAAAAATGAGTCTTGGCAGAATTTGAACTTGGAACACTAAGAACAAGAAGAAACGTTGCAACCCATTTTGTCCAACATGCTAACGATTCTGCCAGCTCATCACCTTAACTGGTTTCCAGTTTTGGCACAAGGCCAGCAGTTTTAGGGATGGGGACAAGTTGATCACATCAACCCCAATGTCCAACTGGTAGTTATTCTATTGACTCCCAAAAGGATGAAAGGCAAAGTCGACCTTGGCAGAATTTAAACTCAAAATGCAAAGAGTTACAAGAAATGCTGCAGAAAACACAAATGGAAAAGTAACACACCACCCACACTCATACCCTGACGACTGAAGATAGAAAGGGGACCAAACAAGGAAAAAGCAAACAAAAAAAGGTAGGAAGACACAGATTCCTGGAGCAGGTAGCACATTGTATTCTTGAGCAAGACACTTCATCTCACGTTACTCCAATCCATTCAGCTAAAAATTGGATAACTTTGCTACGGGTTTGCACACAAGGGTGGGATTTGTGTCTCAAGAGAATCACACAGAATTTGAACTCAAAATGCAAAGAGTTACATCGATGCTAAATGTGTCGAAACAATTGTCACGATTAATAATAAATTCTTGTATATTCCAACTTCTGTCTTTTATTTGCTATATATATATATATATATATATATATATATATATATATATATATATATGTGTGTGTGTTAAAATGTACATATATGGTTATATAAGGGGTTTCTTAACCTTTTAAGCATTCGTATTACTCTGTCAAATGTACTGCTTTCTTATTCGCATTGTTTTGAATTAACCATACATCATCTCATAGCATCAAGATTTCAAAGTTGTGATTGTTTATTTTTAGAATGACTTTGTAGGCTTAGTAAAAGAGGCCAAATCTGGCCAGTTTGAACAAAAATAAACAAGTAGAATAATTAGGTGGGACATGGCTGGGTTGAATGCTAAGGCGTTAAAAATCAGTTTATTTGGTCCGGAATTTTCTATAGCCCAGCAATAGCCAGGTCCCTCGGTTACCAAATCAAAGAGGCTAAATGCGTACCTGTTCTCACAGCGCTGGAAACAATGAAACGTAGGTGGGCAGACACAGGAGATTGATAAGAAAGCTTGAATTGTAAACTAGGCTGCTGATATAATTTAATGAAGAGGAAGCAACTGTATTATATTGCGATACTGTTCAACCATGACCATCACTACAGTAACAACAATACTGACTAATGTAAGACCAGAAATAAACTACTTTCTGTCCTTCACCTACTTACCAATTGAACTAATTACTTAGTCACCAAAAACACTACTTATTTAGCAAGTTAACTATTCACATAATTAACAAGTAGATATCTAACTAGTTATCTATTTGTTACCATGCAGACTATTCACTGAGTGATACATGGACGTACCGCCAAGGTAGGCAAGGCAGGTAGTACCTACCTTGAATAAGATAGATTGATGGCAACATTTTCCTTTTATGGCAAAATATGCACCTAATTCAATAAAATTATGAAGGTTACTCTGATTACTATGCATAAAATGCTAAATATATATATTTTTTTTGTAGATTAGGTAGGCATAATTCTCCCCCGTTTTTCAATCTCAGTATTTAAGCTACGCATAGTACTGCTGTAGTACACGTGCTGCGTACATTCCTACAACGACGTTTTCTTTACGCGCTATAAAGGCAGAAGTAAATCTGCCTTCAACTCAGTCACACATCTGTATTTTGCGTATTTTTTTGTGTGTTTTACTACATAAATGTCACCAACTGCTTACCCAAAGTAATTACTGATGGCACATGCCTGGAGTGATACTATTAAGAAGCTTAGCTAGTTACAAAGCAGGACTATTTACCAAGTTACCAAGCAGACTATTTAGGGTATTCAGCTCATGATCGTAAGGTCACGAGTTCAATTCCCAGCGATGCATTGTGTCCTTGAGCAAGACACTTTATTTCACGTTGCTCCAGTCCACTCAGCTGGCAAAAATGAGTAGTACCTGTATTTCAAAGGGCCAGCCTTGTCACACTCTGTGTCATACTAAATTTCCCTGGGAACTATTTTAAGGGTACACGTGTCTGTGGAGTGCTCACCACTAATTTCACAAGCAGGCTGTTCTGTTGACCAGATCAACTGGTAGTCTCAACATGGTAACCAATGGTTTGCCAGTTTCCAATATCAAGTCCAACTATTTAGCTAGTGACCAAGCAAAACTATTTGGCAATTTACCAAGTGAAACTGGACAGTGGACCTAGTGAAAACTGTTTAGCTATTTAACAAGTAGCATTATACATGCTGGTGACTAAATGAAACTAGCTAGTTACCAAGTGAACCAATTTACCAAGGGTAGTGACCATGTGAAACTACTTAGCTATTTATCAAGTAAAACTATTTACCTTGTTGCCAAGTGAAATTAATAAAATAGTTAGCTACCAAGCAAACTATTCCCCTAGATACCAAGTTAACAACATCTGTTTACCAAGCAATTGCCAAAACCAATGTTACTATCACTTTTACAGTACTAGGACTGAAATAAATTACTATTGATGGTGGCGGTGGTGGTGGTCACAGTAGTTGTGGTGATGTGAATAACTGTGATGGTGGTGGTGGTGGTGGTGATGATAATAATTGTGATGGTGGCGTTGGTGACAGTAGTTGTGGTGATGATGATGATGACGATAATGATGGTGGTGACAGTAATTGTGGTGATGGTGGTGGTGGAGGAGGAGGCGGTAGCGATCATATTGTCTTTCATTTGGTTTACTTCCATTATGACTCAATAGAGAGAGAGAGAGAGAGGGGTTGGATGGGTGGGTAGACAGGTCCTCATTTTCATTTGTTTTCCAGGGTCTGTGAGACAGGTGGTATATGTGTGTGTGTGTGTGTGGGGGTTAATAGGGGTGGAGAGGACACAACAAAGAGAACACCAACAAGCACGTGTTACAACAGAAGGAAATAGTGAATGGGGACGTGTGTGTGTGCGTGTGTGTGTGTATGGGTGTGATCAATGGGAAAACAGACTCACCAGTCACCTGTTTCTCTGATACAACAAAGCCAGTGGTGCTAAAGTCACCGAAGGGTGTCAGGTGGCGGCGGTGGTGATGGTAGTGGTGGTGGTGTTGGTGGTCGTCATGGTGACAGTAGTCGTGGTGGTGCTACTTATATATATATTGTTTTAAGTGTCACTCTATCGGTCTCTTTTGCTGAACTGTAAAGTTACGAGGAAGTAAACAAACCAACGCTAGTTCTCAACCAGTTGGGGAGACAAACACAAAGACTAACACACACACACACATGCCAGTGTGAAACATGTTCATTGCGCTGACGGACATTAAATGGTTATGCACACACAGGACGGGCGTCCACACAATTGCCTGTCTGTGAAATTCACTGACAAAGCATTGGTTGGGTCAAGGCTATGGGAGAAGATAATTGCCCAAGGTGCCATGCAGTGGATTTGAACCTGGAACCATATGACGGGAGAAAACAAGCTTCTTACACACACACACACACATGTATATAAGAGGTCGAGTATTCCATAGATACATGTCCTCTTAACCTAAATTTTCAAACCAAATCTACAAAATCTATAATGTACATACATATATATATATACACGCACACACACACACACACATATACATTTATATATATATACATACATATGCACACCTGTAACTGGTTGAGTATTTCACAGCCACATGTTTCCTTTAACACAATTCTCAGGCTGAGTCAGCATTACAGGACACAGAATAGCAAAGACATTAGCTTCGGGATTGGAGAGAGGGGTAGGAAGAGAAAGAGGGGGAAGAGAGTAGGAGGGAGGGTATGTGGAGGAGAGGTAAAGGAGAGAGGAAGAGAGGGAGAAGAGGAAGAGAGGGAGAGAGAGGAGACAGGGGGAGTGCGGAGAGGAAGGGAGAGGAGAGAGAGAGAGTGGAGAGAGAAGAGGGGGATGAAAGCGAGAGAGGG
>NC_069004.1:5304289-5304890 GCF_001194135.2 Octopus bimaculoides | reverse complement strand
ACAAAACCACTTTCTCGTTTCACATTGTCTTCGCTTATTAAATTCTTTTATTCTCTATGCATTTAAAAAAACAACCGCCCACACCACCTCCACCGCTATCGACGAGGACTCCACCGCCGTTGAACCCACACAGAGAGAGGAGAGAGACAGTCCACACTTTTACCAGAATACTTGTTTCCTTAGCGAGTTTCCAAAAAAGCTGGTGTTTGATTTTTTTTTTTTGTTTGTTCATTTGTTAGTTGGTTCGTTGGTTTCGTATTTTTTTTTAATTCCTTCTCTCTGAAGCACGCTTTTCTCCGTTTTCTCAGTTCACTGTGTAACAAACACACACACACACACACATTCAGAAGAGAAAATTTAAGAAAACAAAGGCAGTTCTAAGTGAAAACTAGTGATGCTTTACGTCGACAGAAAGGGAGATTATATGCTGTCAGTACACACACACACACACGTGTGAATATACAATATATATATATGTATATACACATACACACACATATATACACATACATATATATTATACATATTACGCATGTGAGCACACACACGTATATATATATATATATATATATATATATATATATACTCAGGTGTATACACA
>NC_069004.1:5303297-5304279 GCF_001194135.2 Octopus bimaculoides | reverse complement strand
CTCACTCACCTGTACATATATATATATATATATATATACACACACACACACATCTACTCATACACGTAGCATATCTATCTATCTATCTATACACACATACATACATACATACATAACATATACATACACACACACACACAGCTTTTGTTAAAGGTAGTTAAAATTACACAGCCAATTGGCAACGCTCAGACTTTATACTAACTGGCACACGGTGACCTAATACTTAAAACACACACACACACACTTGAATCATTAGCCACACATGCAACCTGTCCGCCATGTTCACCTCTCACCACATCCTGTTATCTTGTTCTCTTTCTTTCCCGACTTCCGTCCCCGCTTTTTATCAAAACTATCGTCTGACGCCACAAGCAAAAGAAAACACCGAGGGTTTCTCTTCCTTAATAAGTTTAACGTAAACTGACACGGTTTTTAAGCTTAGTTCGTTGACAAAAGAGATTGTCCTCTTGAGTAATTCTGCTCATATTTGGAATGTTTTATTACAAACAACAATAATGACAATCCTTTCTACTATAGGGCACAAGGCCGGAAATTTTTTGGGGGAGGGCACCAGTTGATTACACTGACTTCAGTGTTTTTCTGGTACTTAATTTATCGACCCCGAAAGGAAGAAAGGCAAATATCGACCTCGGTGGAATTTGAACTCAGAACATAGCAACGGGCGAAATAGTAACCATTTCGTCCAACGTTCTAACGATTCTGCCAGTTCACCGCCATAATAATAATAATAATAATTTTTTCTACTATAGGCACAAGGCCTGAAATTTGGGAGAGGGGGATAGTCGGTTACATTGAACCCAGTGCATAACTGGTACTTAGTTTTATCGACCCCGAAAAGATGAAAGGCAAAGTCGACCTCGGCGGAATTTGAACTCAGAACGTAGAGCATTTCGCCCGGCGTGCTAACGATTCTGCCAATGGTTTCAAATTTTGGCACAAATTTTTTTTTAAGGAAGAGGGG
>NC_069004.1:5296688-5303287 GCF_001194135.2 Octopus bimaculoides | reverse complement strand
CGGTACTTATTTTATCGACTATGAAATGATGAAAAGTAAAGGCGGACAAAATGTCGCTAAGCATTTTGTCCAGCGTACAAAGAATTTTGCCAGCTCGCATCCTTTCGCCGCCCGAATCTTTTCTCTTTGACTGCCAAGGTTTCAAAATGTTTATCGATTAATTTTCAAATTTGGTACATTAATACCGTCTTCCAGAAATTCTTTTATTTTTTTTTTAATTTAAAAAATTTTATAGAGGTTTAAAGTTTGATCATTTCCACCCAATCAGGAAACAGGATTTGGAAGCTGTCGTTATGTGCGTGATTGCACATTCTGTCAACATCCGGAAACTAGCACGTGTTGTCAATATTTGTATTCTACACGCGGAAAACGAGTAAACAACACGTCTTTTGTAGTTTTAAGCATCCCACATGCATTTAATGCGAGAAACAGCACATTACAAACGAAATATTTTTAGTGTTAAGAGGAAAGGTGCCACTCTGAAACCATGTGTCTTTCTTCGCTGACACAGACTCCATGCATCTTTGGCGTCAGCATCGCCAATACATATTCTCACCGCGTTTTCTTGTACTCATAATATGCTCCTTCCTTTTGCATATTTTTCTTTTGGGTATAACACGCTTTTCTTGTATATACGGCACAGCATCCTCCTCTGTTTTCAGTGTCTCTATCAGAGACGCGAGGTTATTGGAGCTTGCTGCCATAATCAAAATTTCCAGGTGAGTAAAACAGTAAAACGCAGCGTCAACAAGTGGTTTCAATATATTTGTCAACACGTGCTTTCTCGCAGACAAAAGAGTTCTCGAGTTAGGCTTGTTACTATAGAAACAGGCATGAATGTGTCTGTGGCTTACGATTGGCTAAAATTACCCCAAATTTTCAAAGTAATAGCTAATAACTCTTTATTTATTTATGGCAAAAATGATTTTCATGGCATTGATTAGCCTATAAAAGTGTGTCATTACACTGAATATAAAGTCAATTCGAACAGAAATTGACCTTGGCAGTCAAACAGTAAAGATCCCGCCGCCCTAATAATAATAATCCTTTCTGCTAAAGACACAAGGCCTGAAATAGGAGGGGAGGGGTAAGTCGATTACAACGTCCCCAATCAATCCACTCTCAACTATGAGCCAACTCGCTTAATTAACCTAGTCACAGCGGAGACAGCTCATGTAAATTAGACCAGTCTCAGCTATAAGCCAACGCATCTAAATTGCCGTCATAACTTTGAGTCAACTCCACTACAAACGAGGCTCGCATCCAAACTCGACTCATTTGTGAACCGACTCGATTTCAAGCCAGACTCAGTTGTCTGAAACTCGTCTGCAACCCAGATTGAGTTGTAGGCAACACGACAACTAGAAGCCAAACTCAGTTGCAGGTAACACAACTAAATTGTTCATTAATTAGTTGACTGGGTGGCTTACATTTAATAAATTGGTTATGCAAATATCCAGATGTTAGCTAATTAGTTAATTACTAAGCAAATTAGCTTGAAATATATATATATAACACAGCTTTCTCAGGTTTAATATTTAGTTTGGTGAAAGAATTAAATATTAAACACAAAGAACCAGCATTTCAGTAGCTTGGATCGTGTCACCGGGACCTTGATAATGGTGAGGTGTGCGTCTGTGTGAGGACGTTGAAGAGTGTGTGCACGTGTGCGCTTACTCGCGCGTGCGTGCGAGAGGTGGAGTGAGGGAGGGAATGAGGAAGAAATGTGTGTGCAACACTTGCAGTCTTGTACACAAATTCTTTTCTCTAACGTCTCTGTATACCTATCAAGTATCAGCGGGAACGAAAAATGGTACTCTTCTTCGCTGTAAGGAGCGGGAGCACTGCGAATCTGATGAGTATGTTATCAGATAGCAGTGGTGAGTTCAGTTCCTCCAGTGGGTAGTTTAAAATTAACTTAAACTTACAGAACAATACAGGACTAGCCTACCTACCGACATTTACACACACACACACACACACACACACACACACACACACACAAAGATGCATCCATGTAAAATTATATAAACACATGCACACACATCCATATTCAGCAACAGTTTGTACTACACTGATGCCCACAGATGCAAAATCAGCAATAATATCACATTTACACACAGACTCTCTCTCTCTCTGTCTCTCTCTCTCTCTCTCATAGAGAATTATTTAAAATGATGACCTTTTATAAATTTCTCTTTTCGCTACCATCGCCACTCCAAGTTATTAACAAAACCATTCTCCAGGAAAATATTAACACTTCGTAGAGAACGTATAGCCACACACAGAGACACACACAAAACAAAAACAATACTAACAATATAGAAAGATTTAAAAATAAACTTTTGATAGGTTTTATTTTCGTACTATAGAAAATGTCACATGGCATACACACACGCATACGTGTGTATTTATGCACATACACAGAAACACGTACATATATATATATATATATATATTAGTGTATGTGTGTGTATATATGTATATGTGTTAATGTGTATATGTATATCTATGACTATAAGAGTGCCTATGTGTATACGCATACACATTCCTGGACACATACATCCACATATATACACAAGTGAAAGAGAAGATACAGCGCTTACACTAACAATTAACCTGGGGCAAATTTTGGCATTCCACCGGCGAAATTCTATTTTAGGACTGAAATCTCCTTTACCATTATTATTAACACTTTTTGTTCGGTTAATTTTCATTAATATTGATTTAAAGATGTTAATTTGTGATAAGTGAAGGCTTTTTTTTCTATCATGTAATATTTTTCTATACAAGATTTTGATATAAAGCTGTTAATGCTATGCAATAGTGTTGTACACGAGAAATTATGTGATAGTGCCGTGCACAAAACTACTTTAATATAAAGCCGTTAATGATATGCAGTAGTGCTGTATACAAAGACTTTTATTTATTGAGGAAATTGAGATGGAAGAATGGTAAATGTAGGAGGTAAGCAGGAAAAGTGTTTTGAAACGCCAATTTTATTTCTTCTTCTTACCATCATCATCATCATCATTATTATGGCGGCGAACCGGCAGAGTCGTTAGCGCGCTGGACGAAATGCTTAGCGGCATTTCGTCTGGCTTAACGTTCTGAGTTCAAATTCCGTCGAGGCCGACTTTACCTTTCATTCTTTCGGGGCCGATAAATTAAGTACCAGTTGCATACTGGGGTCGATCTAATCGACTGGGCCCTTCTCCCAAAATTTCGGGCCTTGTGCCTAGAGTAGAAAATATTATTATTAAGGCAGCGAGCTGGCAAGATCGTATGCACGCCGGGCAAAATGCTTAGCGTCATTTTGTCCGTCTTTATGTTCCAAGTTCAAATTCCGCCGAAGTCGACTTTGCCTTTCGTCCTTTCGGGTTCGATGAAGTAAATACCAATGAAACACTGGGGTCTATGTAATCGACTATCCCCCTCCCCATAAATTGCAGGCCTTGTGCCTTTTGTAGAAAGGATTATTGCTAAAGCATGAAAGGCAAAGTTGACTTCAGTGGGATTTGAACTCCAAATATATATATTCGTTCCAGTCCTTTAGATCCCGAGTTCAAATCCCGACGAGGTCAACTTTGCCTTTTGTCCTCCAGGGACCAAAAAAAAAAAACGAAGTGCAAGTACTGGGAATCGATGGATTCCTTCTGTGATTAATTTTCCAAAATATTTTTAATGGTAAGTTCTGGAGGAAGGGACTGACTCGTAGCTTGCGCAAGCTCTCCCGAAACGTGTGGGCCTGCTGGGTTTATGTTCATAAACAACAAGAATATGACGACTTCAGGGGCAGGGAGAGAATTCCAGAGGTGATGGCATTTATGGAGAGGAAAGACTGGCTGAGTAGTGTGGTTATTGTGGAGCTGGTCGGGACAAGGAGTGGTGGACATTATTTGGGTGACGGGGTAGTGGTGGGGGAGAAGAGACGAGTGGTGTCGAGTGGTGTTGAAACGAGACTAGTACGCTCTGGAGAGCAGAAAAACTATAGCCGTCACTGGAAAGTGACTATGGCTTGGGTATCATGATGTACCAAATCGTATATAGATACAAACGCCCTCGACACAGCGAAATACCAGGTTTATGACAGATGGAGAGAGAGAGAGAGAGAGAGAGAGAAAGAGAGAGAGACAGCATTTATTAATAAACATCGAAAATTAAATCCACAATTACTTAGAGATCAATAAAAATAACAGGTCGTTAAACTCCAACATGTTATGAAATTAGGACCAACTGGCATGTATATACATAACCGGCAAAATCAATTTATAGAGCTACATTTGAAGAATAATAACACAAAAGCATAAATTTTACATATGGTTCATGCATAATGCTCAACAGCTGTTCCATTAGGATAAACATAATTCAATGTATGATTAAATAACTGTAATACACAATTTAAAATTAAAGGCTGCGTTTACTCAATCCAAAGAGTTCTGTTCGTTTAGCTAGGCTTCATACTAATAGCAGCCAAATCTCCCTACCTCCAATGACACGGTAATGTCTCATATTTTAATGTACCAATTAGGGTCACGACACCTAGCTAGATGTAATAGAAATAGTTGCTAATTCTCCCCCAAATCACACCATACTGTATGTATGTATGGGTGTATGTGTGTTTGTATCTATGTGTGTATATGTGTATGAATCTACGAGGGAGACATCGACAAGGTAGTTAGATCTGTTATAAATACCGATTTAATCTTCCTCAAATCACCCACTACACACACACACACACACGCACACGAACTAATGAGAGAGAGATTTGCTAGAAATAGAAACCAAATCTCCCTTAGTGACTTCAAAGCTGAAGGGCACTCGATTAGTAAGCTAGACTGGACAATATAATCAGTCGTTGGTGCAAGTGAACTGGGAAAATATATATATACATAATTACACACGTGTGTGTAAAAAAGAAAATGTGTGTGTGTGCAAGAAAAGAAAGCGTGTGCGCGCGCACAAATTACGTGTGTGTTTTTCTTTGTGTAAAAGTGTTGATGTAGATAAGATAAAAGATAAGGGTTAGATAGATAGATTAGACGAGAGAGAAAGAGAGAAAGAGAGAGAAGGAAAGACAGAGAGAAGGAAAGAGAGAGAGAAGGAGATGGATAAAAAGAAAAGTGAAAAGGAAGAGGGATAAAGAAAGAGAAGAGGGAGAGAAAGACAGAAGACAAAAAGGGAAAGAAAGAAAAGATAAAGGAGAGAAAAAGAGATAGAGACAGAAACAAGAAAAAGAAGAGAGAGGGCGAGAAAAGACTAAGGAGGAGAGAAAGAGACAAAGAGGGAGAAAGAGACAAAGAGGGAGAGAGAAAAGAAAGAGAGGAAAGGTGAGAAAGAAAAGGAAAGAAAGAAATGCGGAAGTAACAAGGTAGTCTCACATCAACCACTCACGACTTAAACTACACACACAGATAAATCTTGCATTACACAGACACACCTTTAATTAATCCGAACCAACAGGTATTCAAAATACAAGGCATACATTTACATGTGACAACTTGAATAACAATGAAGTCTTAACATTGCCATAAGGTTCCAGTTTTTTTTCTCCTTTTTTATCATTTTTTTCAAAGAAAGAGGTGGAGGAGGAGGAGGAGGAAGGTAGAGCTGCTTATACAGCTAGCTACAAAGCAACTCTATGATCGAAAGGGTTCCAACGGTGACCCTTCTGTCTCATTTTTTCTTTTACTTTCTTTCAAAAACAATCTATCTATATAGTGTTTCTATGGCTACTTTAAAAAAGTACATAAAATTATCGAGCAACAATTGAAGTCACTAGATCAGGGGTTTCAGCCATTTTGTTCTTTTTACCTACGGACCCCTTTTGATTACAATTTTATTCCGGCGGACCCTTATAACCATTCAATGTTTTTAAAACCTAGTTTTATAGAAACTTCTTTCAAAATTCCTATTTTGTTTTTCACACATTAAACTTGTGTAGAAAGAAACCTCACTGTCTCTTGCAATACATACCAATACAGACATCTAAAGCAGGGGTTCTCAACCACTTTTTTTTATTTTTATCTAAGGACCACTTTCATTAATATATTATTCTGGTGGACCTCACCATAGCCATTCAATGTTTAAAACTAGTTTTATAGAAACTTCTTTCAAAACTCCTATTTTGTTTTGTCACACATTAACTTGTGAAGGTTGAACGATGTAAAATGTTGGAGAAAGAAACCCAGCTGTTTCTTGCAATACATAACCAATACATGCATCTAAAGCAACATTTTTTCAGGGGCCCTTAAAATACTATTGTAGGTCCCCAATTCATTCCTTTGTTGTGTGGACCCCACCCCACCAAGTCTTTTAAGGACCCCTGTTGTGAACCACTGAACTAGATTACAAACATACATATATATACACATATATCTTTCTTTTAAATTTGTTTATGGGAAGCGTTTTGAATATGCAAATAAAACTGCCATTCCGTTATACCCACGGATACTACGAACTACACTGTAACCATCTTAGGAATATGATCTATGATCTTAAGAGACATGTGATTTGTGGAAACGCGCATAGCGATACGTTAAATCTTTATAAATTCCATCCAAGGATTATTGTTACTATTGCTATATATATATATATAT
>NC_069004.1:5293261-5293890 GCF_001194135.2 Octopus bimaculoides | reverse complement strand
AGGACATGTGATGCCTCCTTACTTCTTTCCACAAGGTCTTACAGTTAATTCTGCTACCTACATTGAGGTCCTGGAAATAATTGTTAAGCTCTGGATAGACAGCGTATGCAATGGAAGGCCATATGTGTTTCAGTAAGACTCTGCACTATCACACATGGCTCTAGTAACACAGGAATGGATGGATGAAAATTGTCATGATCACATAAACCCTAACATTTGGCCTCTTAATTCCCCAGGTCTCAATCCATTGGACTATTACATGTGGAGCGTTGTTGAGAGAGAGAGAGAGGTCAATGAACACGCCTGTAACACCAAAGATTCTTTGAAAGCTGCCATAGTCAAAGTAATGTCCAAAATGAACCAGGACCAGTTGTAAAGTTTCAGGTAGTTTGCCTTCGTCAGACTGCACGTCTTGGCGAGCAAGATGAAACAGCGAAGTATCTGCTAATCTTTTCTGTGTAAAAGCTTAATACATATAGGAATCCGCTAGAAAGTATTCTGTAATCCTTCAGTTTTAATATTAAATAGATTTTGTATATATCTTGACATAAAAACAAACATGAATGCGTATGTGTGTGTGTGTGTGTGTGTGTGTGTGTGTGTGTGTGTGTGTGTGTGTGTGTGTGTGT
>NC_069004.1:5289105-5292329 GCF_001194135.2 Octopus bimaculoides | reverse complement strand
AGGAAAGTTTCCAAAAATTTCAAACTAGAACAAACATTTTTTACAGTAGTTAAAAAAAAAAAGAATCTTATGACAATCTTGTTGACAACGACAAAAACAACATATCTCACATTTTTACCTATTCCCAGAAATTTGCAAATTCCTATGACAACGTTTATTACTGATGAATGTATGAATGCTATAATAATAATTATTATTATCATTGAGTGAGAGCAGCGCTTGCCATCAAAGTGACACTGGGGTAAAATATACGAAGTCCAGTATATTCATCATGACTACCTGTCTGATAACGGTACACCTCGCACATGCATCTCAACCATACGTGCGTGACATGGTGATGTCGTATCAAGATAAACAGCGCATGACCTTGCAGGTGGGGCCCAGTTAGAATTTTCGTCAAATCGAGTAGCCCATCCGCTCAAAAGGTCCTGAATAAGGGTTAAGGATGATGAACAAAACATCCATGTTTCCAAAGGTGAATTATCCAAACCCCTAAGAATTCCTCTCATACGGCTATGATGCACCCTACTACTTTGCTCGTGATCAGGGATGCATATATCGTCAGCCGCCAAGGGATATGAACAACTGGCTAAGGTCAAACAACTGACAAGCAAATCTGTGGTATTGAGCAGAATATTTGCTGTAGCCCATCTTTTATACCAAGACAAAACAATGTACATGATGAGACTTCCAGTCAGTTAAGATCAGAAGCCATGAGAGCCAATACCAGCTACTACATCAGGGCTGCTGCTATTATTATTATTATTATTATTATTATTATTATTTAGGTGGCTAGCTGGCAGAATCATTAGCACGACAGGCGATATGCCGTTTGTCGTTACATTCTGAGTTCAAATTCTGCCGAGGTCGTCTTTGCCTTTCATCCTTCGGGGTCAATAAATAAAATACCAGTTACGTACTGGGATCGACCTAATCGACTTGCCCCGTCCCCCCAAATCCCAGGCCTTGTACCTTTAGTAGAAAGGATTATTATTAGTAGTAGTGGTAGTATTAGCATTATTGGATGTAGGCTTGAACAATCCTGTTATTTCGTAGTTGCCGTTAGCTTTTGGCTAACAACATTTTCCAAGGATGTTCAAGAAATTGGATGTAATTTCTCCATGTTTTTGTGTCATCTAAAGCTATTTCGCAAGGCAAAAATATTTCATTTCATTTTATTTTCTTCCCACCGCCAACCACCTCCCAACCCAACTCAACCCAATCCAATACGATTTTATTGACATTTTGAACTTTATTTAGTTCGATTTGATTCGCAATAATGTTGAAGCAGCGAAATAATGCCCAGAAAAGCACGAAAAGGAAAAGAAGAGAAATATAATTCTGTGATGGCGAAGTAAGGAAACGCCAGCAAGCCTGCCTCTTGTAGCAATACACATGTTTCGAAAGTCAAAAGCATTTTCGGGTAGGCGCAAGCGTGGTAACAAGCTTGTTTCCTAACCACATGGTTCCTGGTTCAGTCACACTGCGTGGCACCTTGGGAAAGTGTCTTCTGTTATAGCCTCGGACCAACCAAAGACTTGCAAGTGGATTTGGTAGACGGAAACAGAAAGAAGCCCGTCGAATACATATTTATTTATGTGTGTGTGTGTGTGTGTGTGTGTGTGTGTGTGTGTGTGTGTGTGTGTGTGTGTGTGTGTGTGTGTGTGTGTGTGTGTGTGTGTGTGTGTGTGTGATCTCTGTGTCTCCCCACCCCCAACACCGCTTGAAAACCGGTACTGGTGTGTTTACGTTCTCGTAACTTAACGGTTCGGCAAAAGAACCGATATAAGTACCAGACTTATTATGCACCATACATACCCTCATAAGCTTGTCCCAGGATAACAGGTAGAAGAAAAGCAACATTGGCCTTTGGCTCGCTGCTGTCAGGCTTTGTAAAGTAAGACATACGGGTTAGGAGATAAGCTCGTGAGTAACGCTAAAGATATGTGCCCTTAAAGAGCAATTGCTAACAGGGGTAACGGTAACTGGGTACAACAAGCTGGGAGTGGGGGCTTCATCAACCCCGAATGAGGGTGTCTGATGATCTCTGCAAACATCACAAATGATGCTTCTCAAATGCATCTCAGGATGATGTTAGAAATAACTTACGAGAGAAATAGTTCTGTCCAGACCAGTGGTTCTCAACCGGGCTCCATATGATTCCTGTGGGTAGGGCTGTTGCTAAGGCCCTGTAGCCCCTGCGGTCACAGGCTGTCTCCGCAGTTCAGGAGGCCCCATGTTAATATCAAAGTACGTAGATGAGTCATCTATTTACTTTGGTTGAGATGCTGAACAAGAATTAAACTATCAACGTCAGCGGTTCCCAAAGTTTTTGCAATCGCGACCCCTTACCCAAAAGCGTGAAACCCACGCGATCCCATGCTATCAGCAGATCATTAAAAAAATGTAATTGATGAGTTGAAATTAATATTATCCCAAGCTACGTCTAGCAAGGCTACGCGACCCCCGCTAAGGGTTCGCGACCATCCTCCCCAGGGGACCGAGAACCACCAGTTGGGAACCCCTGATCTATGCTAACTGAAAATTTGAAGAAACAAAATGGTAATACATTGTACCTGCAAAAGTTCTTATAAAAATATTACATTGTACTACGAACGTGTACCAGTCTTTGTAGATTGTCTGTGATATCCATTGAACACGAACTTAGCTCTCAGTTTGATTATTCTGAACTGATCAATGATTTTGCAAAGCGAAAAGTGCGCCGTTTTTGTCTTTGAAAGTTGCCTGGATTATAAAAGATCTCTTTTATTCATATCTGGAAGTTTTACTTATTGAAATTTGTAATAGACCTAAACAAATTTAACTTGTTGTACTTTTAAAGATGTTCTTTAAGATAACGTGAAATATTGAACTTCAGATGGAATAAAGTAAAAATATAGCTATGAATAAATGGTGCATAGATTATGAATTTTGATTGAAGGGCTGGGGCCTCGAAGCAAAAAGTTGCAGGGGGGGGGCCTCTGAAAGTCACGTGACAGAGCTGCCTGAGGGTCCATATAAGATTTTTGGCAGCGAGCTGGCAGAATCGTTAGCATGCAGGACGAAATGCTTAGCGGTATTTCGCCCGTCGCTACGTTCTGAGTTCAAATTCCGACGAGGTCGACAAATTAAGTACCGGTGAGACACTGGGGTCGAGGTAATCGATTAGCCCTACCCCCACCCCACCCCGTTTCCTCTAACATTTCAAGCCTCGTGCCTTTACT
>NC_069004.1:5288015-5288783 GCF_001194135.2 Octopus bimaculoides | reverse complement strand
TTTGTGTAATGCCGCGTCACTTTTGCTGGACCGTTAGGTTACGGGGACGCAAACATACCAACACCGGTTGTCAAGTGGTGGTGGTGGTGGTGGTGGGGAAACACAAAGACACACACACACACACACACAGATATATACATATGTATACGACAGGCTTCTTTCAGTTTCCGTCTACCAAATTCACTCACAAGGCTTTGGTTGGCCCGAGGCTATAGTAGAAGACACTTGCCCAAGGTGCCATACAGTGGGACTGAACCCAGAACCATGTGGTTGGGAAGCAAGCTTCATACCACACTGTCACGCCTATAAAACGTGTACAGACAATGTATGATGAGGAGTAGAGTTGTGGGGCACTCTGACCCGGCCTTAACGAATGAGTTTTTCAGTGTGGGCGGGTAACCCGAAATGATTTTATGCTCAACAAGCATTTTGTTTAATTACTTTCACGACCATTACTACAACCACCACCACAACCACTACCAACACTACAACCATCACAGCTATCACCGCCATCAACGGCACCACCATAACAATCATCACAACCATAATCATCATCACTACCACAACAACAGCCATCACCATTACCACTACCACCAACACCAATACTACCACTATCACACTCATCAACACAACCATTACCAAAACTACAACCACCACAACAATGACCACCATCGTCATCACCACCACAACCACTACCACCACCATAATCATTATACAACCCGCACCGACACTACAACTACCACCACTACCACAGCTGCAGCTACCAAT
>NC_069004.1:5281132-5287506 GCF_001194135.2 Octopus bimaculoides | reverse complement strand
TGTGTGTGTGTGTGTGTGTGAGCGAGCACGTGTACGTATGTGTAAGTGCATAAGTTTCTATGTATGTGTGGACTGGTAATTAGATGTGTGTGTGTGTGTATGAATGTGTGTGTTTGTATGAATGTGTGTGTGCATGAGAGAGAGAAAATGTGTATGTATGTGAGTGAGAGCATGTGTGTGTATGTGAGTGAGAGTATGTGTGCGTACGAGAGAGAGAGAGAGAGTATGTGTGTGCGCATGTACTTGCAGAAGTGTATGTGGACTGGTTTACATAGATATGTGTGTGTGATAGAGAGAAAGAGGAAGAGAGAGAGAGAGAGAGAGAGCACGTGTGTACGTTTATGTAAGAGCATAAGAGTGTATTTATGTTTGTGTGGACTGCTATACAGATATGTGCTTGTGTGTGTATGTGTGTGAAAGAGAGAGAGAAATAATGTGTGTGAGAGTTAGCCCGTGTGTGCGTGTATATAAGCGCATGTGTGTGTGTCTGTGTAAAATGTGTGAAATGTTGTTCACGTGTGTATGTATGTGCGTGTGAAATTGCATACACGTCTGTGTGTATGCGTAAGTGAGGAATGAGTGTATGTGTATGTGTGTGAAACTGTATCTGTCTGTATGCATGTGTTTGCAGAGAGAAAAAAATAAATGAACGTGCAATTTCGAATGCAAATCAAAATTGATGCTAATTACATATGTGCGCGCGCGTGTATATATGTGTGTGTGTGTGTGTGTGTGTTATATTATATATATGTGTCTAAGTCTGAGTTTGTACACACACAATACATATATGTATACATACAAAATATTTAAAATACATATTGTATACATACATATATAGAATATGTATTGTATGCATATGTATATGTACATATATACACACACAAATACGTACACCCATATTCATATATACGCAAACATTTATATATTCGTATGTACACTCATAATATTTGTATAATACACACTCAAGAAAAGTATACACATATAATATAATATAATATACACAAGTATAAATACATAGATACATGCAGGTACAATTGTATTTATATTAATAAATGCATATATATATATATATATATACATATATATATATGCATATATATATATATATATATATATACACATATTTAGGTCCCAAGAGACAATTATGTATCTATGCAAGCGTTTCTACCTCGTAACATATCTATATATAGCGATATATATATATATATATATATATATATATATATACACACATATGTATACAATATATATACATCACCATTTACTTATATTGACACGCACACACACATATATATACATACATACACATGCATAAACATTATATACACACATATGTATACATACATATCAATATTTATATTCACAAGGCCCGGAATTTTGAGGGAGGCGGGTCAATCGATTAGATCGACCTCAGTACGCAACCGGTACTTAATTTATTGACTGATACACACTCACACACACACACACACATATATGTACATACACACATGCATAAACATATATACACACACACAGTACATAGAACTAAAAGAATGAAACAGGCGAGAGAAGACACGATTGAAGCAGGTGGAAGTATGTGTGCAAAACGAAGGCACGTGTGTGTGTATGTGGACATATACACACACATTCACTGACGCTCAAACACACACATACACACACACACGTTACACACAAATACATGAATGCATCTGTGAATAAAGTAGCGAAAGACTTTTCGATGCTTTATTGATAAAAGAAAAACCCTAAAAAGAGAAGCCACAGTTGTGTGTGTGTGTGTGTGTTAGTGAGAGACTATGTATGTGCGTTAGCGTGTGTTGAACTATATAATTGCTTTACAGGTGCTCTTTTCTATGTTCACAAGACGAAACACGCGCGGCAAACCCTTTATTTATTTATCTCTCTCTCTCACTGACACACACAACTATATATAAATACATAAGCGTTTTAGTGTTTACACACAAATATATACACACATGTAGATAGATAGATAGATAGATATGTAGGTAGATAAGTATATAGGTAGATAGATAGATAGATAGATAGATAAATCGTTAAGTAGATAGACAAACAGATAGATATACATATAGATAGGTGTGTTGTATGTGTGTATCAAGTTTTACAGGATAAAAGTATGTGTGTATATATCATATATATATATATATATATATATATATAAATACACACAAGATATTTATATACTAATAAGCAACGCAGACACCATAAACTTATAGACAATATATATGTGTATATATATGTGTATGTTGAACGGTTTTATACCTTGACTTAATACATACCAGTATATAACACTTTTACCGTGAATTATACACGCATATCGAAATCATAAAAGTACGGTAGTCATATAAATGTGTGTGCATGCATGTATATATATACATATATATATATATTTCGTTTGCCATGCTTTTGTTTTTTTATGTTCACGTCCTGTACCCATATATGCATGTATATATTATTTATATTATTATTATGATACACATAGACACACGCACTATGAATATAATTATGTTAGAAAATGAAGTTCACTTTGATATCAACAGAATCTATTTTCCTCGTGTCGCTAATACACCTTGTATACACTGAACACGATGAGGAGGGGGGTATGCATACACACACACACACACATATACACATAAAATCATATATGTACACACATATAGAAACAAATATACTCATGCATATATACACACGTAAACACACACAATTCTCCCTTTTCCATTGGTATTTATATAAGCAGGAATGTGTTCGCGTATGTTTATATATATATATACATATACGTGTGTATGTTTATATATACCTATATATATAATACACGTGCACGTATGTAAGTGTATATTTATATATCCAGGCATTAATTAAATTATTTGAACGATTATTCTGGTTAACCTACGTTATAGTGTTAGAGAGAGAGAGAGATAATCTGTATAACGAAGAGATTAAACTGAGAGACAGAGACAGACAGATTGAGAGGGGGGCGGAGAGAGAGAGCGACAAGATTGTGTCATAGGGACAGAGAGAGAGAGAGATAGAACGTGTGAGAGGAGAGTGATAGAAACTGACGAAAAGATAGTAAGAGATGGACAGAGATAGTGAGAGAGAGAGAGATAATAGTGTTAGAAAGTGTAAAAAAAAAAGGGAGAAAGAGAAATAATGTGAGAGTGAGTAAGAGAAAGAAAGAGAGATATACAGGCTGTGTTAGAGAGGTGAGAGAGAGCAAGAGAGACAGAGAGGCTGTGTTTGTGATGAGAGACAGACAGACTGTATTAGAAAGAGAGATAAAAATTATGTTAAAGAGAGGAGAAAGTGAAAGAAATATATATACATATATATAGAGAGAGATAAACTATGTTAGAGAGGTATTGATAGCAAGAGACAGATAGATACATAGGTTGTGCATGAGAGAGAGAGAGAGAGAATGGGTATTAGAGGGAGGAAGTAGAAGATAGAGACAAGGTGTAAAGAGAGAGTTATAGTTTGTATGTTGAAAGAGAGACAAACTATGTGGAGAGGATGAGATAAGACAGAGAGAGAGAGAAAAACTATGTGAGAGAAAGGAAGGAGGATAGAGAGGGTGTGTGTGAGAGAGAGAGAGTGAAAGTCAAAGACTGAGAGAGAGAGAGAGAGAAAGTAAGAGTTGCGCGAATACGTGTGGTTTTTTTTTTTTTAAAAGAATTTTGTTGTTTTTGGTTAACTGCAAGGACAGGTGGAAAGGATAAAAAACATAAAAAGAAAACAGCTTAATAATAATAATAATAAAGATAATTTAAACAGGCTGTAGTGACAGTGAAGAACAATAAGAATGAATGAGCATGTATATACGTATGTGTGGGTATATACACACACACACACACACGTATTTGTGACACGAAAATGGGGAGATAGGGGAATCCAGGTGAAAAACAAGGTAGAACGAAATAGTTATAAGACAAGACAATGTGAAACAAACAAAAATATATTTATAAACTAGCAGAGAATAAAGGTATTATATATATATATATATATATATATATATACACCAATAATTAACAAAACGCATTATATATACAGAACACATGTATGTCTCTGTGTGTAGACATATATATATATATATATATATATATATATATATATATATATATATATATATACCTTAATGAACATACGTATTTGATGCAAACTATATTACCCATTTATACGTGTAATTCTGTAATAAACATACACACAAGCATTATATTATGTTATAATATACAATACACACACCTTAAGTATACTTTGTATATGAAACACGTATTTTATTTGACTACCTAAATTACTTCAGGTGTGTGTGTGTGTGTGTGTGTATCGACGAAGAAATACAAGGTGTATTTATATATAAACACATGGTGTGTTTAAAATGCAAGAGGACGAGATAGAATAAAGAAGAATGAGTTTATAACATTTTATTTTTAAACATACAGGGACATATAGACAAAAATCAACACCTCAGGTACACACACGTATATATAATATACACACACGTATATATAACGGGTTAAATATACACACATGTGTGTGCATATGTCTTGCCGTTATTTTTTGTGCATACACGAGAGCTAATTATATATATATATATATATATATATATATATATATATATATAAAACCGGGAACTTGTATATACATACACACATTGTAAACGTACCTACAGGTACACACAAAAATTTGACCCGAGGAATTAAACAGATACATACACATATATATATACACATTTCTTCTTCATGTACCAAAAGCAATTATATATATGTGTATATAAATATATATATACACGCATTTCTATAATACCGGGAAACAAACGCACACACATATATAGATATACAGCATACATGCAAACATAAACTGAATATATATATATATATATATATATATATATATATATATATATATATACAAATTGCCGGATTTTCTTACGTGCACCAAAACAGCGAACCAGCATATATATACATATACATATATATACACACATATACATACATATATATAAATAATTTGCCGGGTTTTCTGCGATTACATGCGTCAAAATCCCAAACGAATATATATATATATCTATATTCCCAAACACACACGAAAATACATATATATATATATACACACAGGCATATTTTTACCTACTTATACACATACGTAGACACGAAATGTACTTTACCTAGCCATTTATATCACATATATATACGTACAAAACATATACCAACAAATATATATACATATGTAATCCAGAAACAATACTTTTCCATACGCACATATATATCTCTCTTCATATATATATATATATCCATATATACATATCTATATATATACCCATATATTTACACACCCACACTTACAATTATATTTATATATATATATATATGGTGTAATAATAACTTACCTCTTCTTCTTGTTCGTGTTCGTTTTGTATACTATCTCCGTTAGTCAATCCTTTCTCCCCGTTTTGTAAAGTAGAAATACCAACTACACGTTCCAAGTTGGATTCCTTCCGAAAAACGTCGTCGTTGTTGTTGTTGTTGTTGCTTTGCTTAGAATTATTATTATTGGTGTTGTTATTACAACAACCGTTGTTATTAAGAATATTATTTGTATTATTATTATTAAAATTACTACTACTACTAATACTACTAGAATTACTACTACTACTACTATTAACATTACCGTTATAAAAGTTAACGGCAATTGGGGAGGCACAGGTCGTCGCCGTGTTGGCCGACCTGTTGTTGTTGTTGTTGTTACTAATTGTTGTTGTTGCTGTTGTTGTGGTGGTGTTTGTATTAGTGTTGTTGTTAGCGTTGTTGTTGTCGTCTTTCTTGACAACAACAACCATTGCTGCTGCTGATGTTGCTGGTGCTGCTGAGACTGTCGTCGCCGTCGTCGTCGTTGTGGTGGTCGTGGCGGTCGCCGTGACGGCAGGAGCTGCTACAGCTGGTGCTGCTGCTATTGGCAGTAATTGCTGCTGCTGCTGCGGTTGTTGTTGTTGCTGTTGCTGTTGCTGTTGTTGTTGTGTTGAATTCACCATCAGCATTATTTTCGACATTTCCATCGAAGATAATGTTGTTGCTGCTGCTGCTGATGGTGGTGGTGGTGGCGACGGCGTCAGCGGCGGCGGCGCTGCTACCGTTGTTACCGTTGCGGCTGTCATCACTGTCATCGTGGTCGTCGTCGTCGTCGTCATACAACTAGCTGCTGCTGCTGCTTCCGCCGCTGCTGCTGCTTCTGGTGTTATTGCTGCTGCTGATGTTGATGTTGTTGTTGTTGTTGGTGGTGGTATTTTTGTCATCATCATCATCGTCGTCGTCGGAGGCGACGGCTGCATCTTCATCGCCTCCACACTTGTTGTTGGTGTTGTTGTC
>NC_069004.1:5276497-5278997 GCF_001194135.2 Octopus bimaculoides | reverse complement strand
CATCAGCAGTACCATCACCATCTATCTCGGTCATCCGATTCATCTTGTTCCGATTCACGTGACCTTGATCCACCAATCCCGTTTCTCGTCTATGTTACGTGATAGCTTTTCACGGTGACATCGAACATTGTCTGTCAACTGATCGATTTACGTCTTCCTAGAACGACCAGTACGAACACTAATGGCGCAGCTGGCGTGTGTGTCGCTCGGAGAAGACCCTGAGTTGGCTCTCCGCTCCCCAAAGTGTCGCCCCTATAAAAGCGTCGCTCGAGGCGGACCTCCACTACTCGCCCTCACCCTTTACCTATGCCACCGATTATTACGAGGTGTCCAAGATAGGGTACCACCAGCAATATCTTCTTTATTTCACTTACAGCAATGTCCAACAAGACGAATCCTTGTTTCTCCAATTGTGTCCGAAAATTCAGGTAGTTTATTGCATACCTTCTCAAGTCACCTCTACAGATTTGCTATAGAAATTAGAGCCAGCAGTGAAAGTTACGACGTTTCGTATACGAATATGTCTATGTAAACAATGCATTCGAAGATAGAAAATGGGTAATGGGTGTACATGCATATTTCGAGAGTTATTGCTCTTTCTTCAGTATTGCAACTGATATATTAACCACGCATGAACACATTTCTTAAAGAGTCACAAAGCTTAGCGGTGCAACATGATTGGATAGACTAATCTTGCATATTAAGCACTTTCATGGCAATTGGTACGTATATATTGCTTTCTAATTCTGGAACAAGGCCAGAAATTTAGGGGTAAGAGCTAAGTCGATTACATCAAACCCCAATACTCCACTGGTACTTATTTTATCGACCCCGAAAGGATGTAAAACAAAGTCGACCTTTGAACTCAAAACACCCGCGTGGTTGCAAAGTGTGCTTCTTAACCACACAGCCATACCTGCGCCTCGCCTATATTATATTATGCAATAAATTATACAGGGTGAAAAGGGTCACCCTTTGGAGCGGGTACACTGAAACCCAAGTGGCGTAGTGGACAGAGACGACAACAACAACAAAGACGACCACGACAACAGCAGCAACAACAACGGTGCTTTTAGCTTAGGATAGACGATTGTGTAGAGAAGCATCGTATAATTTCTGATGACCATAGAAGTATTAATCAACGCCAGTTGACTTGGAAACAGTCCAGGATAGTCCAGCTGGTCAAACAATGGCTCGGAATACACACACACACACACACACGCACGAACGCTCACACACGTGCGCGCGCAACTAAGCACATATATGCTTCTACACTGATACAAATACACACATACACATTAAAAACAAACGCACACATATATGCACACGTACGCTTATTTATAAACACATTCAAACAACTGCGCGCTTATGTATATACTCATGTACACAGACATTGAAACACACACACACACCCACCCATATATATACATACATACACACTTATATATATACATATTTACACATACACCAGTATATACACACATTCCTCCCCACCCCATATATATATATGTAACTTTAATGAACAGTGGCCATGCTGGGGCACCGCCTTGAGGAATTTTTAGTCGATCAGACGGAACAGCCTGCTCGTGAAATTAACGTGCACATGGCTGAGCATCCCACAGACACGTGTACCCTTAACGTAGTTCTTGGGGATATTCAGCGTGGCACAGAGTGTGACAAGGCTGACCCTTTGAATTACAGGCACAACAGAAACAGGAAGTAAGAGTGATAGAAAGTTGTGGTGGAAGAGTACAGCAGGGTTCGCCACCATCCCCTGCCGGAGCCTCGTGGAGCTTTAGGTGTTTTCGTTCAATAAACACTCACAATGCCCGGTCTGGGAATCGAAATCGCGATCCTATGACCGCGTGTCCGCTGCCCTAACCACTGGTCCATTGCGCCTCCATGATATATATATAAAACAAATAATAAGAAACAAATAATATATATATATATACGCTTATATGTATTTATATGTACATATGTGTGTATACATACATACATACTTACATACATACACACACACATGTATATATACATATATATATAGTTTATGTGGGTGATTTTTTTTCAAGTGAGACGTTACAATCGTATCTGATTCTTCTAGTGCTTTAGTTCTGTGTTTGTACATATATTTACTATGATAGATAACTGATATTTATAAATGGTTTTCCCCATTGTGTTGATGCGTCATTTTCTATCAATAATAATAATAATGAAAACAAAAATACTATCGCCATTTTTGCCAACACGGGTATGCTAGTATACATATATTGACCGACAAATAGATATTCAGGTAGGCAGATAGAAAATATCCTATCCAACTTTCTGTCTCCCTTCGTCTGGGGTAATTTCTCTCTGTTCTTTTCCTTCGACTCTTTGTAATCTGTCACAGAATCCTTTCTTTTTGTTACTCTCTCTCTCTCTCTTATAGTCTCTGTCTTTCTCTCTCCCACATTTTTCCCGCCATCCAAAATCAAAGGCAAACGACGTCTGCTTACCT
>NC_069004.1:5274172-5276277 GCF_001194135.2 Octopus bimaculoides | reverse complement strand
CACCTAGGCCGTCGTGGAAATCTCCTCCTTTCTACGTCACTTCCTCTTCTTTGTCACGCTCTCCATCGCCTCACACTAATAATAATAATAATAATAATAATAATAATAATAAGGTCACCTTTACATTTTCACCTAACACAGAAATGTGTCACCACCTGCGCAACCACCATCATTGCCAACACTACCTTACATTCCAGCCAGCACTTCGCTACTCCACCACCACCACCACCACCACCATTAAACTTGGGAACAGCCAGCTCGTCTCTATAATCATTAATACCTACCACCAACAACACCAGCACCAGCACCAAAACCAGCAGCGCCACCACCGCCACCAATTTCCCTAACATCATCATCATCACCATTGGTGAACTATTGCGGTGAGGTGGGAGGGGTGGTTGCAGTGCGTTCTAACCACTCCCTCTCATCTTATCTGTTTATCTTTCTCACACTATCCCTTTAGTTATCTCTCTGTTTGACTGACAGCCTGAGTGAGTGTCTGTCTGTCTGTCCATTCATCCATCTGTCTATTAATCTTTTTTACTCTAGGCACAAGGCACGATAATCGTTGGGGAGGGGGGGGTCAGTCGATTACATCGACCTCAGTTGCGTAACTGGTACTTATTTTATCGACCCCGAAAAGGATGAAAGGCAAAGACGACCTCGGCGGAATTTGAACTCAGAGCGTAACGACTGACGGAATTCCGATAAGCATTTCGCCCGGCGTGCTAACGTTTCTGCCATCTCGCCGGCATATCCATCTGTCTCTCAATATATATATGGTAAGCATATGTGTAATAATTACATATCTCTGTCTCTCTATCTGTCTGTCTGTCTATCAATCTCTCTGCCCCCTCTCTCTCTCTCTCTCTCTCTCTCTCTATCTATCTCTATGACTATCCATCTGTATATCTATATTAATTGCTATGTGTAGACGTGTACATGTATTTGCCTATGTGTGTGTTTGTGTACGTGTGTTCGTTCGTGTGTGTGCGTGCGTGCGTGTGTGTGTGTTTGCGTGCGAGTTTGTGTGCGCCCGCGCTCACGTTAGTAAGATCTTTTGCTGTGACGTAATCAGTACTTTTGTCACCAGATGGCGCTAAAAGCGGTCAGAAACACCTTCTGTTTCATCCCATCGTGACTTCTCTTCACCCACTTAATTTAAACCCTAAGAACACTAATACAATATTCCTGTATGTAGTTGTTCACCCTGCTAAAAATAGCAACCATATGTTGCCTCAAATCACATCCTATTGCATTGTGTACGTAGTATGAACTAAAAAGGTGGGCCTCAACATGCTAGAAATAACAGCTAAATCTCCCTCAAATGATACATCTTGCCTTATGTGTAGATATATGAACTAAGTTGTAGACTTCTACATGGTAAATAAACTTGGTAGAAATAGCAGCTAAATCTACTCCAAAATCATCTTTCTGTCCTACGTATGTACGAATGTACGTGTGTGTGTATGTGTGTGTGCGTGAGACAACGAACAATGAAACAGACGTCTACATGGTTCCGAGAATTGCTAGAAATAGATGATGTGTTATAATTACGAAATGGTAATTAAGACCAGCTGCGTTTGAAAAGAACATCATCTCGGTCTTTCTCCAAAGGTGATATGTCATTAAGGAAAAGAACAAAGCTAGTTGTCTGGAGATAAAAGGACAGCCACGGACTCGTGTTTCTACCTCAATAGGCGTCATCAGCAAGGGAGTTTTCCTAACCTGTTTCCTGCGGACAAGAAACATAGACATATTTAAAAGAAACAGTAGAATACATGACCAAGTGATTCGCCCATCGTTACTAACATCAAACAGCCATTTCTATGCGCGCTGAATGGGTTACTTTCTTCATCTTCTATCCATCTATCTATCTATCTATCTATCTATCTATCTATCTATCTATCTATCTATCAATCTATCTGTCTATCTGTCTATCTGTCTGTCTGTCTGCCAGCCTGCCTGCCTGCTTGTCTGTTTATCTATCTATCTATCTATCTATCTATCTATCTATCTATCTATCTATCTATCTATCTATCTATCTATCTTTTTCTCTCTATATAAATATCTGTGTGTGTGTGTGTGTGTGTGTGTGTGTGTGT
>NC_069004.1:5271447-5273424 GCF_001194135.2 Octopus bimaculoides | reverse complement strand
TAAAAGCCTTTTTTAAGCTTAAAACACAAATTCAGTAATTATTATTATTATTTTGCAATAGTAAAAAAAAAAAAAAATACTAAATTATTTAAAATTAACCAATACGTACATAAAATTTGGTGGTTTACATCGCGGATGGAGATGGCTGTGAATCCTCAACATCAGCAGTTGGCTCTCGCTGTTCTTGTTATTCGATGCGCTTAAAAAACCGGTTGAGAGTTCCTTGAACTGTCTTCTTCTTTTTCTCAAGGATTACATTATAAGGAGCAAAAGCTTCGTGACAAGCCCCCATAATCTTGGGAAAGCATTGAGCATTTGAATCCATATCATCGAACATAGAAAAACCTTTTTCGATGCGTCCCCGTAACTTTGTGGTTCGGCAAAAGAGACCGATAGAATAAGTACTAGGCTTACAAAGAATAAGTCCTGGGGTCGATTTGTTCGACTAAAGGCGGTGCTCCAGCATGGCTGCAGAGTTAAATGAATGAAACAAATAAAAAAATACTAATGAAATAAAAATAAAACACAGCAAAAATCTCCAAGTGACAATTGTTAGCAGTTCTCAAACATTAAGAAATGAATTAAATAAATAGATAGATAAATAAATATGACCACTTAGAGAGCGCAAACCTCCGCCAAGGCAAGACCAACGTCCTCTCAACGATTAGCCGCAGAGGATTTTTAAAATGAGAATATCTGAAATAAACTCGACTGCTCTCACGAACGAGAATACGAAAAATGAACTCGACCGTTCTCAAAAATTAAGTAAAAAAAGAAAAAAAGACGAAAAAATAATCCAGAATCCTTTTTCGGTACCAGATCAATCCCAAAATCTAATCAGTTAGTGCCAGTCACGGGGCCAAACATCCCTGAAAGTTTCATCCGAATCCATCCAGCGGTTCTTGAGATATCTTGTCCACGGACAAACAAACAAACAAACAGGACTGAAAACAACACCTCCGCCTTCGCTAAGGCGAAGGTAATAACTTCAGAAACTGATAAATTGAGAAAAAAATTTTTTAGGTGCAAACTATTTCTTGTTTTTTTTTAAAAATTTTTTTTTTTTACTCAAGTCACATAAAGAACAGCAGGTGCTGCGAAACAAAACATTTGTTTTCCCTTAAGCAACACCTGGTATAACTTCTCATAGATAATACCGCAGTCATTGTTGTGAACATCTCTGCTTGACGTCCAAAAAAATCAGTGAGGAAGAAGAGAATATTTAGTTCGGACTGCTTCGAAATCTGTCGTTCTTCGAAATCTGTCGCACTGATAATACATTGACAGTAATAACCGATAATCATCGGTTCACTTGATTATGTTAGTAAATGTCCGTTTTTCAGCTCAAGAAGTATTCGAGCTGGTGAAATAGTCTCTGGATTTGGAATAACACCTTTCCTCCTTCCTTCTGAGGCTCGGAAACCCTGTATAAGGTGGTGGGTACTGCGTTCCTTCCATCGCTGTTGAATAATAATAATAATGATAAAACAAAAAAAATACCAAAAATCTCCAACTCCTCCGAGAAATATTCTACGAAAGCTATCAAGAAAATGTATATCTGGTATATGGGCGTGTGTATGTGTGCGTGTGCACTCGTGTGTGTGTGTGTGTGTGTGTGTGTGTGTGAGAGAGAGAGAGAGAGAGAGAGAGAGAGAGAGAGTGTGTGTGTTTTGTATATATATATATACATACGTATATATATATATATATATTCGTGCATGTGTACAGATATATATATATATATATACACATACATATGTATGTATAAATATTTGTATATAAACATACGTGTGTATGTATATATATATATACATATATATATATGTATGTATATATATATATTTGTTCATGTGTCTTTAGGTTATACATCATAGTTTTGACTAAACTTTATCTTGCTGACATTAGATAATACTACTGATTCTATATATACACGCGCACATGCATATATTTATGCATATATATATATATATATATATA
>NC_069004.1:5269382-5270941 GCF_001194135.2 Octopus bimaculoides | reverse complement strand
ATATATATATATATATATATATATATATACGTTGTTGCTGTTGACGTGTCCATCATCGTCGTCGTCGTCGTCGTCATCCTCATCATCACCATTATCATCGCCATCGTCGTCGTCGTCGACGTCGTCGTCATCGTCTTCGTCATCGTCGTCATCATTCAACCGTCATCATCATCATCGGCAGCAGCAGCATTATCATCATCGCCATCGTCATCGTCGTCGTCGTGGCTGTCATCATTTTCATCATCGTAATCATCAACATCAAACATCATCAATATCATCATCATCATTTAATCATCATCATTTAATCCTCCTCCTCCTCCTCCTCATCATCATCATCATTCTCATCTTCATTCATTATTCATCATCATCATTCATCATCACCATAATAATAATAATAATAATAATAATAATAATAATAATAATTACTATAACTGCAATTTGTATCAATATTAACATTGAAAAAATTCCACTTTTTTGCTAAAAAGAAATTTGGACCTTAGGCAATGGAAGAGTGGCCACCTGTGCAGAACCTTGTCATCTGAAAACAGTTATGCTGATCTGCAGCTGACCTGAATGGTCACCTGTAAGGTGGACGGAGAGTCAGAAATGCTGTTGATGGAGAGTCAGAAATGCTGTTAATGGAGAGTCAGAAATGCTGTTGGCGGAGAGTCAGAAATGCTGTTGACGGAGAGTCAGAAACGCTGTTGGCGGAGAGTCAGAAATGCTGTTGATGGAGAGTCAGAAATGCTGCTGGAGGAGAGTCAGAAATGCTGTTGGCGGAGAGTCAGAAATGCTATTGGCGGAGAGTCAAAAAAGCTGTTGATGAAGAGTCAGAAATGCTGTCGTCGGAGAGTCAGAAATGCTGTTGGTGGAGAAACACAACATGAAAATTAAGACAAAAAAAATTCCCCAATGCGAAGAAATTCCACCCAGGGTCCGCTAAGCAACCCCACAGGTCCCAAGTAATCCTACTCATCGGGAGTATTATGGCAAGTCTTCTTCTCCCCTACAAGCGCCAACTTAAAGTAGGCCCATTGACTCGGGCCATCCACGCCACATTCACCCGTCTTCGAACAAATTAACTGGGTGCGGAGAAGTACATCTCTCTCAAACTTTACTTTCCTTTTTCAACGGAATTTGAAAACATAAATAAATAAATAAAAATAAAACGTCGATGAGAGCCTTGCCGAAAAGGGAAGTGTGCCTTTTTCAATCCTTTCAGTTTCATTTCATCACCACAGAACTTCTTTTACCATAGTCACAAGACAGAGGAAAACTGATTGTCCTTCCCGGCTAAAGGAAGACGGCGGGGTAATCTCCACGTTGATAATAATGAGTTTATAAAGCTAGGAGTGTAATTTGGATCGTAGACGCCTCCATTCTCATGTTCTTTCGATCTATCAGTCACACTAGATTCAGCTTTCTTTCCCGTCATTTATTTTCTCTCTCACTCTCTTCCATATTGTTCAGGCTTCCACAATATATCTCATGCAATGGTAATACCTAGAGAATATTCTCTTTTATTTTATGGCTAACGTCTTCAACTTTGGTTTTATATA
>NC_069004.1:5267648-5269197 GCF_001194135.2 Octopus bimaculoides | reverse complement strand
ACACACACACACACACACACACACACACACACACACATATAGATCAGTGGTCAGTTCTTATATTATATCTGCTCAGGTCCATTTTATATGCATACACTTCAACTCTTTTACTTGTCTCAGTCGTTTGACTGCGGCCGTGCTGGAGCACCACCTTTAGTCGATGTATACGGATGTATGTATATGCTTGTTTGTATGTATTTCTTTTCTTTTATTCTTTTACTTGTTTCAATCATTTGACTGCGATCATGCTGGAGCACCACCTTGAACTATTCAGTCGAGTGAATCGACTCCTGTACTTATTTTTTAAAGCCTGGTACTTATTCTGTCAGGCTATTTTGCCGAACCGCTAGTTACGGGGACGTAAACACTCCAATACCGGTTGTCAACCGGTGATTGGGGGACAAACACAGACACAAAAACACACACACACACATCCGATAGGCTTCTTTCAGTTTCCGTCTACCAAATCCACTCACAAGGCTTTGTTCGGCCCGAGGCTAGAAGGCACTTGCCCAATGTGCCACGCTGTGGGACTGAACCCAGAACCATGTGGTTGGGAAGTAAGCTACTTACCACATAGACACGCCTGCGCCTATATACATATGTGTGTGTGTGTGTGTGTGTGTGTGTGTGCGTGTGTGTATGTGTTTCGTGCGTGCGTGTATATGTACACATGTATATCTGTCTATGTATAAACATATATGCATATATGTTTATGTAAACATGTTTGTGTATATGTATGTATGTATGTATGTATGTATGTATGTATGGATGGATGGATGTTTACATGTGCTTGTGTGTGTTTTTGCGAATGTGTGTGTATGTGTATATATGTGTGTGTGTGTGTGCGTGTGTGCATAATACGGTCCTTAACAATATCTTATCATGGTGGTGGTGGTGGTGGTGGTGGTGGTGGATTCGTTGGTAGTTGTATGATTGTAGTGGTGTTGTTGTCGCTGTTGATGGAGATATTGGTGGTGGTAGTGGTGGTGGCGGCGGCGGCGGCGGCGGTGGTGGTGGTGGTGGTGCTAGTGGTAATGGGATAAAATGTTGAAATTTAAAAAAAAAGTTAATTTCTAAAGGAAAAAAAGAAATATCACGAAACGAGAATAAAATAAAACGGGAAAATAAAGAACAAAAATTGAACAACACTAACATCAACAACAATGACACCAATAATAGCTACAATCTCATCATCATCATCATCATCGTCGTCAATAACAGCAACAGCAACAACAACGAAATCCGTTAAACATTTATAACCGAAAACATCGGAGAAATTTTAGGAAAAAAAAAAAAATAATAGCGAAACGGAACTGGGTTCATCGAGTACTTTTGAGTCTATTAATGTTACTTCTGAGGAACAACTACTACTACTACTACTACTACTACTACTACTACTACTACTACTACTACTACTATTACTACTGCTACTACTACTACTACTACTACTACTACTACTACTACTACTACTGCTACTACTACTATTACTATTACTACTGCTACTACTACTACTACTACTACTACTACTACTACTACTACTACTACT
>NC_069004.1:5266078-5267383 GCF_001194135.2 Octopus bimaculoides | reverse complement strand
CCATGCTCAGACTCCCTATCTGCGGCTCACACATACCCACTCCCCTACCCCCACGCACCGACGCGCTTACTCACACGCGCACGTACCCATACTTACGCATCGTATCCGCTGGGAGTTTGACAGCCATCCCTACACAGCGACCCCCCCCCGACCAATTCTTACCTCTGCCATCCTAAACAGTAAACCCAGGGTTAATGAATTTTTATTACCTTCAAGACATATGCAGATAGTGACTCAATGCATAAAGTGCACCGAATGGCACACGCCACTCTGCACTTCCCAATATCTAAGTGTTTTAGCCATCAATATTGGTGAAAACCTGAATAACTGGTACTTCGTCGGTTTCCACGACGAGTCTTCCAGTTGATTCGATCAACGGAACAGCCAGCCTCGTGAAATTAACGTGCAAGTGGTTGAGCACACCACAGACACGCGTGGCCCAGTTGTAAAGCGGTCTTTTGCAACTGTTGTATCTGTCTTTTGAGGACGGTTGTTGCTCTGACATATATTGTTTTACAGTTCGACATGCCCACAGGCGTAGTGGTTAAGAGCGCGGGCTACTAGCCCCAAGATTCCGAGTTCGATTCCAGACAGTGATCTGAATAATAATAATAATAATAATAATAATAATAATATATTATAGGCGTAGGGGTGGCTGTGTGGCAGGTAGCTTGCTTACGAACCACATGGTTCCGAGTTCAGTCCCACTGCGTGGCACCTTGGGCAAGTGTCTTCTGCAATAGCCTCGGGCCGACCAAAGCCTTGTGAGTGGATTTCGTAGACGGAAACTGAAAGAAGCTCGTCGTGTATATATATATGTAAATATATATATATATATATGTATGTATGTGTGTGTGTGTGTGTGTGCGCGCGCGCGCGTGTGTATGTGCGTGTGTGTGTAATTATTGATAGGGAAGACAGAGTGTACTGTATGTTTTATGTAGCACGACGATCGTTTCGGCTTACATCTGCACTGCTTTCTAGTGGGTGGACAACGATATAATGGAATCGAATGTACCCCACAGTGCACAAGAAACCTCATCGGGTTACATAATACGTTACAGTGTTATAATAGGTACATTTCGCTATCCCATTAATGGATTTGTGAATTACTATAAACGCAGCACGCATCATATATGATTTTATATATAAGTTAAAATTTCGGTATCTTCATCCTACGAGATAAATATCTTCACACACACACACACACACACACACACACACACACACACACACACACACACACATATATATATACACACATGCATATATGTCTATGTATATATATGTCTATGTATATATATA
>NC_069004.1:5264171-5265956 GCF_001194135.2 Octopus bimaculoides | reverse complement strand
ATATATATATATATATATATATATATATATATATATATATATATATATATATATATATATATATACACATATATATACATATATATATACACACAGACATATATATACATATATATATATATATACATCCATACGTACGCTCACACATGTATACATACCATATTTCTAGGCTCAGATGACACTACAATTGATAATTAACAAAATATATTGGAAAAAAAGACATAGTTTTCGGCGATTCATAAATATATTAGCAAAAATATACTTAGTATGAAAAACTGAAGTGGAATAAAAGAATTGTGCATAAACAAAACTTGGTATCGTAGCAGCTGGGCAGGTATTATTATTATTGTGAACTGTCCACAGCCTTTGTTAGTATTCGAACTATCTTTGCAGGTGTTGACAGTGAACTTGCTTGATCTTTACTATACACTTTGGAAGTTTGTGGTACACCTGCGTCTTCATATTCACAGAGAGGAAGAGAATGAGAGAGGGAGTTTATGCGTTAGGGAGAGAACGTCATTAGAAGGAAGAGGGAATTTAATCACCTTTTAGGCAAATATTTAATATGAAATATGTTTTTGAAAAGCGTCACAGAAACTGCATGGCACTGAAATTTTTTTATTCAACCAGTTTTTTTCTTCTATCTTTTATATTTTACTTCTTTTTTTACAGTTATTGGACTGCGGCCATACTGAGGCACCGCCTTGCAAGGTTCTGTGCCTTTTAGTCGAACAGATAGGCTCCAGTATTTATGATTTTTGTTAATGTCTGGTACTCATTCATTCACTTGGTCTGTTTGGCCGAACCGCTAAGTTATAGGAATATAAAGAAATCAACACCGGTTGAGAATCGGGGACGGGGATGGAACACACACAGGCACAAAAAGAGACGCATATTTTTACACACACACGCACACACACACACACACACACACACACACACACACACACACACACACACACACACGACGGGTTTTCGCACAGTTTGGCATGGGGCTATTGTAGTAGACCTTTCCCAAGGTGCAGCTAAGTGGGGCTGAACCCCATACCCTGTACTGCAAAGCGGCACTCAATTAAAAAAAAAAACAAACCGAAATACCATAAATGATTACCCTCAACACGTATTAAAAATTTTTTGCCGACGCAAACAAGGGAGACAAATTCGAGTATATTTCTTTATAATTCTGACATCCTCAGTGGAACATTGCCCTCACAGTACTTCTTGAAGTGAAGAATACAGAATCACAAATGAAACAACATCGGAAAATAGCCTTGTTAACAGATGAAATGTATTCAGAAATATTTCATTTATGAGTACATCATCAAATATCTTTATATATTTTTTTGGTCTTTTTTCTTTCTGATGTTCTAAATATCAACGTGATTGTAAATAACACACAATAGACAATAGATAATAATGCACAGTACCCAGTACTCGGTAAACTGTACATACGTAGCGAAACAATGTTTCTTTCTCTTTCAGAAATCTTCTTTCCGACGGAATGGTAATCTGTTATAATTGCACTTATTGACAGAGATGCACACTCCAAATTACGTTTCTTTATTCTAAATGGTTCTCACATTTCCTTTCTTTCTTTCTTCCCTTCTTTCTTTCTTTCTTTCTTTCTTTCTTTCTTTCTTTCTTTATTTCTTTCTTTCTTTCTTTCTTTCTTTCTTTTTTTCTGTCTTTCTTTCTTTCTTTCTTTCTTTCTTTCTTTCTTTCTTTCTTTCTTTCTAATGCACATCTTTGTATATATGCATACATGCATATATATATATATATATA
>NC_069004.1:5260974-5261744 GCF_001194135.2 Octopus bimaculoides | reverse complement strand
TATATATATATATATATATATGTCTATTTATTCATCTGTGTATATCTAACTATCTCTCTATCTGTCGGTCAGTCTGTCTAACTATCAATCTTTATATCCGTCAGTCGATCCTTCTACATACCTGTCTATCTATCTATCTATCTATCTATCTATCTATCTATCTATCTATCTATCTATCTGTCTGTCTGTCTGTCTGTCTGTCTGTCTGTCTGTCTGTATGCATGTATGCCTGTCTGTTTGTTTGTCTGTCAAGCAATCTATGTATTTAATAATTGATGTGCATTTTTACACACACACACACACACACATGCTTACACACACGCACACATTCACGCACACATGCACACACAGGTATAGAGACACACACACACGTAAAACAATACATGCATATAAATGACTGTCTAACCCCCTCCCTCCCTCACTTTCATCCATCAAACTGTCACGTCACATATCCGGGTATTCATTCACTCTTCCCTACACGTCTTGTTTTTAAGCACACAACACTTTAAACCTGTCAACACCAACAACTCTACTGAGCACGCACACACACACACATACACACACACACGTGTGCATATATTTGTATAGTTATGTATATATATGATATATGCGTATATATATGTATATATGTATTTATATGTATATATGAATCTATATATATATATATATATATATGTATATATTTATATATACATGTATATATGTATGCATATGTATATATATGTATATGCATGTATATATATATATATGTATATATACAGATATATATA
>NC_069004.1:5259165-5259815 GCF_001194135.2 Octopus bimaculoides | reverse complement strand
ATATATATATATATATATATATATATACGGGCATTATATACCTCACACTTTCCTCATACATAATACCGAACCAAGCAATTTATCATGTGACGAGATGGGTAGTCTTTTTCTTTGACAATTATGACAGAGTCACCAAATTCACCCTCAAATTTGGTTTTAAAGTTACTCGTAATTTCGGTTCCCAAATCAAATTACTAACATTGTTGGAAGATAATCAAAACGATTATGTTCTAACAAAATGTCAACGAAATCCCAGAAGACTAAAATTTTTACGAAATTGACCAACAAACGTATTAAAGATGTCTTCCAAACACCATTAGACTAGCGTAAAAGATGCAAACTTACAAACATCATCGCAAAATATAGAAAACGAAGTAGAAAATGAATGATATATTTTTCTTTGTCTTTTACTTGTTTCAGCCATTCTACCGTGGCCATACTGGGGCACCGCCTTGAAGAATTCTTAATCGAATGGTTCAATTCCAGTACGTATTTGTTCTTATTTGAGGCCTGGTAAATATTCTATCGGTCTCTCTTTAGTGGAACAAACACAGAAAAAAACACATTCACTCTCTCTCTTCTGTCTGTCTGTCTGTCTGTCTGTCTGTCTGTCTGTCTGTCTCCCCCTCTCTCTCTCTCTCTCTCTCTCT
>NC_069004.1:5257924-5258936 GCF_001194135.2 Octopus bimaculoides | reverse complement strand
ATTATTAATTTTATTACTAATTGACGATTCCCTGCCCTATATCTATATCTATATATATATATATATATAAACAAATAGTAAATGAGTATATACATATATACATACAGGTTTATGCATACCGACATCCACCTACCGATAACAGGCAATTTCTACGCGCTAGAAGACAGTCGAACGACCAAAAACCACGAAATTTAAGCATTTTCAAAGGGAAAGAAAAAATAGAAACTTTTACCTTGTTTTCACGGTTAGACTTGTAGGTTTCGAATTCTTTTAGTAAATAAAATAATTTACTAAAAGAATTCTCTTCAGTAATCAGTAAGATCGGTTGTCAAGCGAGGGAGGTGGAACAAACACAGACACACGCACACCCAAATATAAACACACACAAATATAAACACACATATTAAGGATAGCGTAGGCATATTTATTATGCGTATTTAGCAGTAGAGAAAACATACTTCACATGCAAGAATCATAAAGTTCATTTTGCAATCCCGTCCCTATCAACTAGAATTTTTAACTACACTATTACTAACATCGAAATAAATTAATAAACATATTCTAGACAAAGACAAGATGATCCCAAATTAAAGTTATCTTTCCATTTATCCATTTGGAATAATAATAATTCTGTGATAATGATAAAAGGTTTAAGAATATGGTTTCAACCGATTCGAAATAGAATACTAACCCAATGTTAGATGCGCTTACTTTTGCAAAATATTTTCTGCCAACCACAACATGCGAAATTAGACTTCCTTTGCGCGCAAGGAAATCCATTTTATTATTTTTTAACCGCTTCTGGGGATAAAAAAAAAAAAGAACTTTTCTCATGTTTCCTTTGATGTCAGCATGGGATCGAAAGATTCTGCCGAAGCTAGTCACATCTTAGGCGTAGATATCTTAAACTACTTACATATCAAATTTCCCTATATTCCCGGATTACGACGCACGCACACACATACACACACACACACACACACACACACACACACACACACACACACACAGA
>NC_069004.1:5255096-5257099 GCF_001194135.2 Octopus bimaculoides | reverse complement strand
AGACAGACAGACAGACAGACAGATAGATAGATAGATAGATAGAGAGAGAGAGAGAGAGAGAGAGAGAGAGGGAGGGAGAGAGATTTATGGGTTCATAAATAGATAGATGGGCTCAAAGACTGTATGTGTGAAGATTTCAAACTCCGGGATCTCACTCAGGATATGCTCAAGTCACTTATCTTCGTGCAAGGACTTCTAGCACCTGAAGATAGGGAAATTCGGGCAAGGATTCTCTCGAAAATGGAGCAAGCAAACCAGGATTTATCTCTACAGACCATTGCAGAAGAATGTTAGACTATGGTAAATCTTAAATATGATGAGAATAAAATACAAGATAAAGACTCCGCAAAAATTCAAATGTATCGTCCCGGGAAGCACAATAAAAAAAAAGTGTCAGGCTCCAATCGATATTATAGATGTGGAGGCCTACACTACAAAAAAGGATTGTCCATTTAAAAACAAAATATGCTATAGTTGTCAGAAGCTGATGTTTATAATATTCATAAATATTGATTTCAAATTTTGGCACAAATTCAGCAATTTCGAGTACATCGATCCCAGTACTGAACTGGTAGCTATTTTATCGACCCTGAAAGGATGAAAGGCAAAGTCGACTTAGTCGGAATATGAACTCAGAACGTGAAGACGGGCGAAATGCCGCTCAGCATTTTCCCTGGCGTGCTAACGTTTCTGCCAGCTCGCAGCCTGCAATATTCATAAATATTATCTCCCTGTTCTTAATACTTCTTCTGCCGCTAATATATATATTTTTGTATATTGCATGATATTGCACAGTATTCTCGGATTTCTGGAGCCCTGATAAACGGACCGGAAATGTATAATAAAATGAATACGAAACTACATCTGTGAAATGATTTCTGAACGTTTACACAAACGTCTGAGCAAACACAGAGCTAAATTCTGTTAAAAGTGCTTATGACATAATTTGGCATTGTGACGGAGCTTATGATATTAATGGGTGTTGTCAAAAGGATTTAGGATACAATTGAGCGTTGCTAGAAAGGTATATTGACAGTGGAACTCTATAATGTAAGCGTTTATTGTCAAAGGAGTTTATAATGCGATTGAGCATTAACAAAAGACTTGTAATATACACGTGTATCCGGAGTTAGAGAAGGCGATTAATACAATGGCGAATGTATCGCCAGTAAGTTTATAGTTTAAAAGCTCTAACCAGAACTTTTCACACACATTTATATATGCATGTATGTTTATGTGTGTGTGTGTGTGTATGTGTGCACGTGTATGTGTCAGCGCGTAGTGCCTCCCTCTGTTTGTACATATGTATATATATATATGAATATATATATTCTTTTTTGTTTCAGCCATTTACTGCAACCACGCTGGAGCCCCACCTTAAAGGATTTTAATCGAAGAAATAAACACCAGGACTTATTCTTTTGTAAGCCGAGTAGTCAATCTATCGGTCTCTTTTATTGAACCGCTAAATATATATATATATATATACATACATACATACATATACACGACGGGCTTCTTTTCATAGACACAAAGACACACACACGTCAATGTATATATATATATATATATATATATATATATATATATATATATATGAGACTATATAGTTTTATATATATATATATATATATATATAAGTTTATATATGTGTATATATATACATATATACACATATATATATATCAGAGACTATATGGGTTTACATAACCTTATGACTTTCATAGGATTTCGGCCTTTAGGCAACTTCGTTCATTCAGTATTGATTTCAGAATGGATGAATGTTTGTCTGCATGTTTGCATTAATATGAATGCACAGCATTATACAACAACAGAATTGCATAATCGCAAATTAATGCAAATAAAGAAGGCGAGTGCATCAGATCGTCGGAACATCATCGTTATGCCGACAATTCAACTCAACTCTATATACACACACACGCACACACACACACACACACACACACACACACACACACACACACACACACACACACACACAC
>NC_069004.1:5254616-5255065 GCF_001194135.2 Octopus bimaculoides | reverse complement strand
ACACATATATATATATATATATATATATACATATATATATACATATATATACAAACAGAAATACAGATACACACAGTTATATATAAGGAAATATTCATGTAGTAGCATTCTTTCTGCTGTTCATGTACACAATATCTGATTGTGCTTTACATTTTTTTAACCTTCATTCTCATTTTTTTGTTTTTCTGATATTTTCGTAGAATTTCCTTACAGTCTGTTTGGAGCAGTAAACTTCATAAATAAATCATCAAAATTTCGAGAGTTCTATATTCTCATATAGAAACGGCAATGATTGATTTGGCTGCTTCGGTTTTTCTAAATACAAACTGCGAAGATCTCATTGGTGTAATGTGACAACACACACACACACAAACACACACACACTTACACACACACACACACACACACACACACACACACACACACACACACACACACACACACACACA
>NC_069004.1:5249483-5249916 GCF_001194135.2 Octopus bimaculoides | reverse complement strand
TATATATATATATATATATATATATATATATATATATATGTGTGTGTGTGTGTGTGTGTGTGTATGCATTATATTTTGTTATAATAGCCAAGTTTGACTTTATTGCTTCTTGTAAACTTTCGGTCTTTCTTGATATTTATTTATATGTCCATGCATGCATCATGCCGCCCGTCGCACTTTATGCATGCGTGTATGTATGTATGTATGTATGTATGTATGTATGTATGTATGTATGTATGTATGTATGTATGTATGCATGTATGTGTGTATGTATGTATGCATGCACATATGGATGTACGTGCACGTATTGTGTATACATATGTACAGATAAAAGCTGGCATGAATAACATTGCTTACGCGAATTGTCTTGCTGAATTTCATGTTTTACACAATACGTATATACATGTATATATATATATATATATATATATAT
>NC_069004.1:5245933-5249293 GCF_001194135.2 Octopus bimaculoides | reverse complement strand
ATATACATATAAACATACATATATATATATATATGTATATATATATGTATATATATATATATATATATATATATATATATAGAGAGAGAGAGAGAGAGAGAGAGAGAGAGAGAGAGAGAGAGGGAGAGAGAGAAAGAGGGAAGGAGAGAGAGAGGAAAAGAGAGAGAGAATCATGTATGATTGTTCATGACAACCTGTTCTACAGATACAAGATAAGGGTACGCCAAACTTCACGAAGTATGATGTTACGTTTCCTCTGCTGGCGACATCGATCCTAACTGAATCGAATAACAACCAGAATCAGCCAGAATCGAATTCTCTCTCAATAGAGAGATAAGGTAGCGATACATTTCGAAGTATTGCGTACCTTAGTTTGTATCCCATACCTTGTTCTTGCGAACATTTAGGCGTGGGTTTACTCTGTCTCTATCATTTTACGTTCTATTTTTAAAAAATTTCTTTCACTCATTAGACTGCGGCCATGCTGGGGCACCATCTTGAAGAATTGTTTTCGTGGAATGAATCGACCCTCAGTAAATACACCAACACCTGTTATCAAGCGGTGATGAAGGACACACGCGCGCGCGCACACACACACACACACACACACACACACATACACAAGGAAAAGTAGGATTGAAAACGCCTGTCAGCTATGAATAAAGCACTGAGTATTTAAAGAATTTAATCGCAGGACTGAACCCGGAACCACGCGGTTGGGAAGCATGCTTCTTATCACATAACAAGAATATTTTCTCTCATATCTCAGAGTGTCCATTGACGTACAAGTCCGAGAGAATGTCTTTTCGCGACGCTCCTCCATCAAATAAATATGGTAAATTCTTTGAGCCGCATCCCATTCTTGCATCATTTGAAAATTTTCAACTAAGCCCATCTGTTTCACCTCAGTGTGAGTATTTCCAAGAATAATTTTTTGATTGGCAGCATAGAAATTATGGTCTGTATTAGTGTGTTATGCTTTTTGTAGAATTTATCGAATAACCATTGGATTTTTGTAAAAGAAATGACAGCGAATTTATTGCCAAAATAAATAGAAATATCAGACAGACAGAAAGTCTTCTTGGAAATAGGTTCTTCGCAAATTCTGTAGAAGAGAGACAAGAACCGTTCCGCTTTCAGTTGGAGGTGTAACGAATTGGTTGATGTGTGCCTATAATAAGTATGTGTGTGTGTGTGCATGTGAATGTGTGTGTGTGCATGTGTGTATGTGCATGTGTGTGCATGTGTGCATGTGATGGGTATGCATGTGTGTGCATGTGTGCATGTGATGGGTATGCACGTGTGTTGCCTGTGTATATATGCACGTGTCTGTGCATGTTTGTGTGCATGTGTGTGTGCGTGCATGTGTATGTGTGTATATGCACGTATATTTGCATACATACGACGGGCTTCTTTCAGTTTCCGTTTATCAAATCGATTCACAACGATTTAGTCTTTCCGGAGCAACAGCAGAAGGCACTTGTCCAAGGAGCCACACATGTATGTATATCTTTTATTTTTAATTTTAAACATAAGAAAGCCATACATACATACATACATACATACATACTTATATATATGTGTTTGTGTATATGCCTGTGTGTGTATATATGTTCATTTGTGTGGTTGAATGTATATATATATGTTCCTATGTGTATGTGCGTGCGCGTGTGTGATCCGAAAATTTACATTATTATTCTCATTCACATGACTTTTTTTTATATATAATCACACACATTGTTTTGCTTAGAAAATGAGAACATGGATCGGGTTATCAACCATTGGCTAAAAGATAATACATTTAATTCATAAACACATACACACATATACAAGTATATATATACGTATACATATAACACACACACACACACACACACACACACACACACACACACACACACATACACACACACATATATATATATATGAATGTATGTGTGTATGCTTATACATGGAAATATGCATAGCATTGTAAACGGACAATGCACACACAGGCTAACGCCCACACAGATACTACACAGATACTCGTATATAACACGCATATACACATACACATCCACATATACAATCTCAGCAATTTTAATTATTCTGACGTTTTCATTGTTGTGTATTTAACCACACTTTTCTTTTGTCATTCTGTGGATTTTTTACCCTATTTGTTTCTTCGTTTAATAATAATAATAATAATAATAATAGTAATAATAATAATTATAATAATAATAATAATGATAATAATGATAATAATAAACGTCATCTTCCACCTTCTTCCTCCTACTTCTTCCTTTTCCTCCTCCTCCTCCTCCTCCTGCAAACAAAACGGTCTGAAATCTCATTACAGGAGCTTCGTTTTTACGGTTTCGTCACGTGTATGTCTCATTGATAATAGACATCAATCAATCTAGCACTTCCGGTTTCATATGCTGTTTAACGCAGCTCTCAAAAAAACGACCGGAAGTTTACACTACATCCGTTTTTTCATCACCGCCGCTCTAGAGTTTTCTGATAATATGCCTTGAAGCATATTTATCAGAAGCCTTCTTACGTGGTCGTACGACTTGCTGGAAATACCAGTTTCTAACCAAAAGTTCTCTGCGTTTGCACAAAAATTCTTTGGCAACAAAGAAAGAGAAAATGAAGGCGACATTTTAGTTCTCATTGGCGACCAGGAAGAATCGTTAACACGCCGGGCGAAATGCTTGGCGGTATTTCATCTCTCTTTACGTTCTGAGTTGAAATTCTACCGATTCATCTAGCGATTCATCCTTCTAGCGATTCATCCTTTTCGGATCGATAAAATAAGTACCAGTTGTGTACCGGAGTCGATGTAATCCACTATCTCCCTCTCCTAAATTTCAAGTCTTGTGTTTATAGTAGAAAGAACCATCAATATTTCTTAATCCTATTCAGTCAAGCACCAACATCTTCGGTAATCAAGTTGAAACTAGCGTTGATTCATATATCTACATTTGTAAATATGTCTGAGCGATAACGAGTTGACTTTTGATAACGCTGTGTAACAAAACTTTTATTCTTTTATTCTTTCTTTGGCCAGCAGTAAGTGTTACATCTTATTTGCTTCTATCTGGAAATCAAAGGAAATGACTACTATTCCCTTCAAAGTTTACATTTCTGACCTGGACATCAATGTTTTGAAACTCACCTATTTTCCATTACATTTCAGACAGATTCAAAGCAGAGTTGCTGAAGCAGAAATATCGTTATAGCAAATATTCTACTCAATACCACAAATTTTCTTGTATTTGGTCAGTAATTTTTTTATTTCCTATTCGCGAGGACGTGGAATAAGTACAGTGTTATTGGATGCTCAGGAAAGGAAAGAAAAGAAAGAGGATTTCACGT
>NC_069004.1:5241674-5242687 GCF_001194135.2 Octopus bimaculoides | reverse complement strand
TATATATATATATATATATATGTATATTTGTATATATGTATGTATGTATGTGTGTGTATATAAATATAAATATAGACACACACATATGCATATCTAAAATGATAAAAGAGAGAAAGGGATATATTTATAGGTGGAATGGTAGAATATATATGTACATATAAATATAGATAGATAAATAAATGGACAGACGGACAGACATAGGTAGACATAGGTAGATAGATGCATTTATATAGCCAAGAGCCGTCTGTGGTTGGCAAAACTCCATTTACGCAAGACATACACCAAGAATAAGACCTTTAACCGAAATTATATTAAAATCAGTTATTTAAACCACTGTGGATTTTGCTGAAACTTTATCTGACTTCAACAACTAACTACTTGGAAGTTAAGCAATTTCTGATTCCACTACAAAAGTTTATAAGACCAATGCATAATTTATTCTTTAGATGGCAATTGTTTAAAAGGTCTAATGTATATTGCACAAAGATGTCTGCAGAAAACTACTGAACCGTCAAAAATTATTTAGCTGTAACGGTGATAACGGTGAACCCTTTCAAAATGCGTTACTACCAACAGTCTACAACGTAAAACTTTGACCAGTATCTGAGTCTTAACTTCGTCCATGTCTATTTGGAATATGAAAACAAAGGCCCCAGGAATTTTAACGTTTCTCATAAAAAAACGGAATTATTAAGTCTACAAAAACCTGAAAACTACGGAAGAATCAATTGTTATGCTTTTAACAGATCTTTAACCTTTATCTTTTACTTGCTATAGCTATTATACTGTGGCCATACTGGGGCATCGCTTTGACGAGGTGAATCGAACAAATCGACCCCAGTACTTTTTTGCGAAGTCTGGTACTAATTCTATCGGTCTCTTTCTGCCAAACTGCTAGATTATAGTGACGCAAACAAACCAACACCAGTTGTCAATCTGTGGTGGAGACTCCTGCCTACCTGCTTACCTACCTACAGTGAATATAAATATGAACATATATATATATATATATA
>NC_069004.1:5240142-5241574 GCF_001194135.2 Octopus bimaculoides | reverse complement strand
ACACACACACACACACACACACATATATATACATATATATATACATATATTACAGTCCCTGTCAGTATACATGTATACAATTATGTGCGTTAGCTACAGCATTAGAGCTAATTTTCAGATCTACTTTCTAAACTTTTGCCCATGTAATAATATATTGCAAACTGAATATAACTTTGGGCATTTTATAATAGAATTTCTAATTTTGAGGCCTATGTTCCAAACTTTTGGTCACAACTGTACATTCATTCGTACTGGATGGAACGCCAGTCCATCGTAGGACTTTTCACTTTTGCTTGCTGAGTGGACTGGAGCAACGTGAAATGAAGTGTTTTGCTCAAGAAAACAACTCATCGCCCGGACCAGGAATTGAAACCACAATCTTACGTTCATGAGACCGATACCCTTGACACTAAACCACGCGCCTTCACTAGAAGTACAGACCCTGTACCTAAATCAAAAGCCGTTAAATAAACAAGACACTTTGACTGTATGAGAAAGATTACAAACATTTACAAGAAATTTTAGATTATGATAATTAATTTAAATAAATTTTTAGAGATGTTTTAAAAAAGATATCTTAGTCCGCGTTACTTTAGACAACGAAAACTAGTTTAAATTGAAATATAAAAAAAAAATTTACATCAGTTACAAAAATATATATATATATACAGATTTGTAATTCTTGAGAAATATACGAAGTTGATTGGATTTAAAATTAAATTAATGCTAAGATACTAAGTTAATTCATATCCGGACTAAATTAATTGAAATCTTCCACCAAATTCATTGAAAAGACCGGTTTTAATGATTGCTTACCGTGGTAAGTCTCCAGATTAATAATTCTTGAGGAATATGATAAGTTCACTGAAATTACATTGAAATTAAACGAAAGATACTAAATTAATTGAAATCTGTATCAAATTAATTTCGCAAGGCCAGTTACGGTGTAGGCTTATCGTGACTCATTTCTATAGTTCAGTTGAACCGGAAGACGAGTTGATGAAAGGGGGAGTAAATAGTCATTTAAAAAAAAAATTATACAGCAGATTTGTATAATTAAATTGTTCAAATTTAGTATGAGATGAGAAATATAATTAAATATATGTATAACGACATGGTAATAATAATAATAATAATAATATTAATAATAATAATAATAATATCACTTGTACTCTAGGCAGAAGGCCATGAAAATTTTTGGGGAAGGGAACTAGTTGATTACATTTACCCCAGTGCATGACTGGTACTATTTTCATCAACCCCGGAAGGATGAAAGGCAAAGTCGACCTCGGCGGGATTTGAACTCAGAACGTAAACACGGACGAAATACCGATAGACATTTCGCAATGCGTGCTAGCATATAGAAAACGTAGACAATACATCATATACATACATACACACACACACACACACACACACACACACACACACA
>NC_069004.1:5237432-5239858 GCF_001194135.2 Octopus bimaculoides | reverse complement strand
TATATATATATATATATATATATATATATATATATATTTATTTATTTATTTATTTATGTATCTGTTTCTCTCTGTGTGTGTATTTGTGTTTGGTATAGTGTACATGGAAAATTAGAAAAACGTCCGTACGATATTTACGTGTGTATTAGCATGTGTGTGTACGTTTCTAAGTGGATGTATGTGTAAATGTTGGTACAGAACCAATGGCGAAACCATGATTCATTTAATTGTCGGTGTTAGACGATTTTATTGTGCCCGAGTGAACGGCGATCATATATAAATATTTCACATAGATATACATTAATAAATATGCAAATGCCTATATATATGATATAATATATCTGATGTAAGGAAATTTCACCTACTTTTGATCTATATTATATTATGATATATACACACATATACATATATATTTAATATATTTTAATATATATGGAAAGCATATGTGTAATAATTATATATCTCTATCTATCCATCCAGCCATCTATCTATCTATCTATCTATCTATCTATCTATCTATCTATCTATCTATCTATCTATCTATCAACCTATCAAGCTAGCTAGCTAGCTATTTGTCTGTCTGTTTGCCTGTTTATTTATCTCCGTGTGTGTCTGTTTGTGCATGTATGATATAATGAAATACAAAATGTGATCTAATAAACTAGATATGGTTTATATATATATAAATATAAAGTACGGATAGATTAATAAAAATTCATAAGTCAAGGAATAAATCGTATCGTTCATATGTAACATACACACACACACACGTACATACACGCATATATATACGTAAACATATATATGTTATGTGTGTGCATTAGCATGTATGTGTATGTTTTTAAGTGTATATACGTGTAAATGTTGGTACATATATATATATAAAAGTATAAAATCTTTATTTAAATAACGATCAAATCAATTGGCAGCATGGGAAGAAAAAAACTTTAGGCTATAATTATTGAAATTATATATAAGAGTATCTAAGGGATACCACCATGCTAGAAATAGCAGTCAAAACCCGACTCTAAAACCACATCACATATTCAATACAGCACATATATTCAACACATGATATGGTTTTAGAGTCCGGTTTTGACTGCTATTTCATAACGGTTTTTTTTTTTGGCTTTTCTGTCTAATGCACCCATTTTATTTTCCACCCAATTCTCAAGTTTTCGTCATATTTATCAGATTCCTTGAATTAACGTGGGACTTTAATGCAAGTTTTTATCTCTTTAAATATATTACCTTTTGTTTGTTGTTTTGATTTGTTTCATTCATTAAAATGCGGCCATGCTGGGGCACCACCATCAAGAATTTTTAGTCGAATGAATCGATCCCAGTACTTGTTTTTTTTTTTGCATAGTACTTATTCTATCGGTGTCTTTTGCCGAAGCGCTAGTTACGGGGAGGTAAGCACACCAACACCGGTTGTCAAGTGGTGGTAGGGGACAAACACAGACACGAATACACACACACATACATACATATATACGATTGGCTTCTCTGAGTTTCCTCTACCAAATTCACTCACAAGGCTTTGGTCATCCCGAGGATATAGCAGAAGACATTTCCTACCATGTGGTAGGGAAGCAAACTTCTTACCACACATTGTCAATGTTTTCTTTCCTTTCCTTATACGTAATATCATCGAGTTCCAGTATTTCGAGATATTTGTATCCATTGTCTTCTGGTTCTGAAATCCGTTCTTTCGATAAGTTTATTCCATTAAAACCGATTCTTTCCCTTCTCTTCGTAGCTAAAATCGCATACAATATGTACTGATATACCAAACTCCATCGCAATATCACTGTAAACACACTCTGCATTGTAAAGTGAATGAAACTCTTTTACATACGACACAAATATCTTTAAGTCATCCACAAGGAATTCACAATTTACAGAAGATACATTTCCCCCTAGCTTCTAACCCGTGTTAACTTTCCTAAGCGGCAATGAATTAGAAATGAGCGTGATGATAAACCACAACGGGAAAGAAAGAGACGCCTTGTATGATATTTCTTTTAATATTTGCACTTCTCCAAGAATTTACTTTCCAGGAACAAGTTCGTTTTCCAGTGCGTTATACAAGCACTGAGAATATTGCAATGGTTTACAGCTATTGAAGTTATTCTAAATTAACCCGGCATACAAACGTGTTACATCCACCTTTGCTTTAATTTCAGAACTGCCCTCGCATATCTTCCTTTAAATTATATGTTGATGCACAAATTTGAAAAGTGTTGACGCAAGAAGCCCGAGGATCTTACTACCTATGTGTCTTTGTAGTTTGTATGTTTGCGTGTTTAAGCATGTCTACACAAACACACTCGCACTCAAACACACACACACACACACACACACACACACACATGTATGTATGGATATATATATATATATGTATATATATATGCATATATATG
>NC_069004.1:5233976-5234589 GCF_001194135.2 Octopus bimaculoides | reverse complement strand
TATATATATATATATATATATATATATATATATATATATATATATATATATATATATATGTTTGTATATATATAGATACATATATATGTATATATATGTACATATATATACATATATATGTGTGTATAGATATATATGTATATATGTATATATGTATATATGTATATATTTATGTACATGTGTATATGCATACACATACACACACATATATACACATACATACATACATCCCTAGAGACGTTCTTGCTCTTCATCTAATCTCCATATTACATAAAGTTTTGCATTAACCCACCCAGTTCATTGTGCACTGTCGTAAAATCTTTACTTGAAAATGCATTTCTGTTGTAGGTTGAAAAACAAGAATATCAATGTCCGCAGGGCAGAGTTAACACTAATTACCGAGTCACACTGTGGAAACGAGGCTAACTAAATGTAAAGAAAGGGAATACTGCAGCGGTTTGCTGTCTGTGTGAAGTAAAAGCCAGGTGACTGTAGAGTCACGTGTATATGCATGCATATCTGCATACATACGTACATACGTATACACACACACATATATATGTGGATATGTGTATATAAACATACACACGTGTACAGATATATATATATATAT
>NC_069004.1:5231490-5233966 GCF_001194135.2 Octopus bimaculoides | reverse complement strand
ATATATAATTATATATATGTGGATTTGTGTATATACATACACATACACATATACAGAAATATATATATATAGATACACACACACACACACATATATATATATATATATATGACTCTTTATATATATATATATATTTAAATCTACCTGTCCTTGCATTTTCTCTCTATCTATCTATCTATCTATCTATCTATCTATCTATCTTTGTGTTTGTCTGTCTATCTCTCTCTCTCTTTCGCTCTCTGTATATATATATATATATATATACATACATACATTTACAGTCATGCACCCATTCATACGCCCACATACATACAAGCAGTCACACACACACACATACACACATACATACTCACATACATGTATATAACCACCGTTGCTTATCTCTGAGGTCATCTCAAGCTTGTACCTCTTCATAATCCACAGATTTTATTTGTCCACATCGATGTGTTTTGTTTGAATATGCATTAAATATGATTCGACAATGTTAGCCGGCGAAAGTATTATGGCTCGCTTACGTAATAGATGCTTCTGCAAACATCTACATTTCTCCGACGTTTCTGACCTATTGTTCAAACGGGGAAAGGAAAGGTCAAGCACCCGTAAGTTTCGCGTGACCATGGACATACGCCCGGGATATCTTTTTTATTGCTGGCAGAACAGAATCGGTTGAGTTTGAAGAGACTCCTGTGTGAGTGACTGGCCTGGTTGCAGTGACTGCACTTAAAGGAGATGTCCTGGTACTCTTTTCTCATTGCTTCTACATTTCTTCAGGAAATCTCACCCTTTCTTCTCGTGCTTTTAAACCCTTGTCTTCACACACATACACACACACACACACACACAAATACATTCATACATACACGTACACATACATACATATATACTGCAAAATTGACAGAATAATTAAGAGAGGATCAAAATTGCGTAGGATAAATACACGTGCATGAACACAGTACAAAATGGTCATAATTTTGCTACTTTAAGTTTCACCTAACAGAATTACAAAATTCTAATAATAATAACTGTTATTTGAAATTCCATCGATCTCCAGGTAAAAAAAAAAGTGAATTTCGAAAGCATTTGTATAACACTATCTATGAATATCATTATTTCCTGTCATGCGCATAATTTCAGAACCTATGGCCATTATCTTAAGCTTTATTTTCTCTATATTATGCAATGTAAGGGAAGTAAATTTCTAGTGCAATAAAATCATCATCCTTCATTTACTCGCAAAATATCCATACGTTTGTTCTTTTAAAAAAACCTTAAACGGTAAATTATGATTGAATGAATATCGTAAATACAACAAATGGTGAAAATCCATTAAATATAAATAAATATAATAAAACTTCGTTCATAAACGAACATACTAAATTTCGATGATATTAAAAATAAATGTTCCTATATAATACACGAGTACATAACGTTGTGGGTAATTATGTATGAAATAATATACTAAATGGTAAATAGTATTTTCAAAATAAACAGTTCAGAGACGTGAAAAAAGAAGTTTTCATAGAATACATGAGCAAACAAAGAGGTAATGCTGTGTCTAGATATTATAGTTTCACGGCTGGAGTGATAGAGTTTGTAGGTTTAATTATGCAAGGAAGAGGTTTGCAAAAGGTCTGTTTGGTTCGGTATCTTATTTTGCAATTCAATTAGGTGAAACTTAACGTAGCGAAACCGATTACAATTTTGTATTGTATCAATACATACAACCATATCCACACATATGTGTGTGTGATTTGGCTGTGTAGGGCCGTATATATATATATATATATATATATATATATGAATATATATTTATTCATATTTACATACGTGTATATATTTGTACATGTACATAAAAATTTAGTTCTATATATACATATATACGGATGCACATATGTATATATATACATGTAAATGTATATTTTAAAAAAATATTTATATGAGCGTAATCATTTATGTGTGTGTGTATGCTTGTGTGTGCGCGTGTGTGTGCGTGTGTGTGCGTGTGTGTGTTCATATGTCCCCACATGTTCCTCTGTGTGTGCGTGTATGCAGTCCCTAGGCATGTGTCTGTTTCTGTATACATTAATAGTTATGCTTAGATATTAAAATTAGTTTGGTATATTCAGTAAAAGACCATTACATACACTCACGCATGCGCACACTCAAACATACACACGCACACACTGACACACACACACTGACACACACACACACACGCACACACACACACACACACACACACGCACACACACACGCACATATATACTGACACCGACACTTATTGATTTCTGTTGCTAAGGAACGAGAGTTATGATTTTTTTAAGAGCGAGAATGTGAGAGAACGTGAAAAAGAGTGTAGAAGCGGAAAATGGACAGTGTTAAATAAAAACACACACACATATATATATGTATACATATATACGTATACACACGCACACAACACAGACACGCACATACACATATATATATTATATAT
>NC_069004.1:5229481-5230205 GCF_001194135.2 Octopus bimaculoides | reverse complement strand
GAGAGGGATACATACAGGCATATATATATATATATATATATATATATATGATTATATATTTTGTACATGCGTATGTCCATATGTGCATGTATATTATACAGGTAACATGTATATAAATGTTGCGTATATGAACTCACATACATGTGCACGTATGTATGTATGTATGTGGCTATTCCTTCCTCCCGCTATCTCTCTTTGTCGGTCTCTCATCGGTGTGTGTATGTATGGATATGTATGTGTGCATGTGCCCATGTGTGTTTGTATGCGTGGTGTTTGGTGTGTGGTGAGGCGGTAGTGCTGCGTGTGTGTGTGAGTGTAATATCTTGGTCATCCATCAGTAAAACACACGGACCTCCAACCGTCAGAACAGCGTCACTTTTGTCATTCATGTTCATCCGCCGGATCACCGGGGACCATCTGGTCATCATTAGGGATGACTTGCGCACCGTCAATCTCACTCAAGGGTCCACGCAATACGGCTGAACAGAGAACCATGTGGTTGGGAAGCAAGCTTCTTACCACACAAACCGATGTACATATGCTTGTACATGTGTGAGAAGGTGTATATGTTTTTAGAATATTTATCGTAAACTTTTCAGCAACCAAACTAGCGTTTCCACTATCCAGATATAAGCATATACATAGATACGTGCACACACAAAAACACACACACACACATGTACACATAAATGTACATAGAATCTAGCATATACGCAAATAGAAA
>NC_069004.1:5226086-5229471 GCF_001194135.2 Octopus bimaculoides | reverse complement strand
TAAATGTACATAGAATCTAGCATATACGCAAATAGAAACACATAATACATCTATGCATACGCGGATATAGACAGCCATCCAGCCATCCATCCATAGACACATATATGTATGTATATATATATATACATATATATATATACATATACATATACATATATTTACACACACCTATATATATATATATACATGTGTATATATATATATATACATATATATGCAAATATATATGTATATGTATATATATATATTTATATATATTTACGTATATATACTTACACCCATACATGTAATTATAACGTAACTTAATTAGAAATGAACTAATTAGATAAGTTTTAAAGTCTGTATGATATTAATGAAGGTGAAAACATTTAGCTGTATAATTTGTTGAATGTAGAATTTGTGATATTCATTCGTTATCCAAGATGATTAATGGTGAATGAGGTATTAAAGCAGTGTTTATAAAAATTTGAGTTGATATCCAAAGGAGGATCGTGCATACGATTGCCCTACCAGCTAGAAATAACAACGAAATTTACCACAGATCACAGCGCTACTGCTTTAAAAACGAACGGACAGACTAGACGTTCGACAATGTTTTGTTCTAAGAATACAAACAGATATGAATATATATATATATATATATATATATATATATATATATATATATGTACATTCATAAATCAGGAGTGCGTAGTGCTCCAGAGATATATTTCAAAAATTTAACAAAAAGTGGAAGAGTCACAGACAAATTGTTATGATTTCCTGGGACTTACACATTAAGTTGGCAACAAGCCATCATTTTTATATGTATATATATATATATGCAGTTAGGTATATGTCCGGCTATGGAATGACCGATGTTTTTTCATGCATGAAGGGCTTTGCCCCAGAGAGTTGTACCTGGGGCTAGGCTTTTTATGGATGCGATATCATTGGTCACACTCTATGACCGGATATATCTTTAACTGCTTATAGATACATATATGCGCTTCTTTTTCGGATGTATGATGCACTGACAATCGATGTCACTGCACTTATTCCACGTCCTCGAGTTGTATTTTCTTGCTTGTTCATGTTTCGATTGATTATATATATATGTATATAAAGAGAGATATATTATATTAAATTGCTAAACGCCACATGACGGATAATTTTGGAAGTATACTTTTGCCAACATGTGCAAATATCAGAAAATATGGTTCGTATAATATTTATTATTTAACTTTTATTGAATTTCTCGTGGCATATACAAAATAATGATATATATCGCTGGTAACGCGGCGAAGAGAAAAATCAATAAACACAGATACCTGGTCGGCTGCTGTCATCTTGTGCCGGTCGTGATCGAGACGTCAGATATTCTGGAACCCCGTACTACCGATTTCCTCTGCAAAATTGTGATAACAGCGGCCCGTCGAAGAAAAATGAGCCCCACGAGGTGGAGTGAGTACTGCAGCGATGCGTCACTGGCCATCATCTGTCGCAACGCTATTGCGATCGTTACAACGGGGTGCGACTAAACACCCAACTTATGCTGGGATATGTGACCTATCACCCCCTCTCCACCGCCATCTTCTGCTACTTTAACCCCGCCCCTCAACTTTTTCTTTTTTATCTTTCTTATTTTTCTCCTTTTCTCAACTCTCTCTTCTTTTGTCTTTCTTTGTGTTTGTCTCAATCTTTCAAATTCAACTCAGAGAATAAACTAATTTATCACATTCAAAAGTTTATTGCTATCAAATAAAAATAAAGAAAGTTCTCATTTGTATAATCCCCCGACTCTGTCATTTACTACCCCACCACATCCGCCGCATCCTCCTTTGTCTCTTTGAGTCTTTCAGTTTCTGTGTGTGTTTGTGTAATATTCAATTACTCACTACTTGCTAACACGCTTAGTAGTTGCACTCATAAACACCTCTCATGCGATCACGAGCTATTTATCTCTCTTTTACTCTCTCTCTCACACACATTCTCTCTCTCACACACATTCTCTCTCTCTCCTTTCACTTTATTCATTGTATAAATCGTGATTAAAAAAAGCAAGTAAGCAAGCGAGCGAGCAAGCAACCAATCAACTTACCAACCAACATTTATTTATATCGGCCATCATTTTAACGAGATATTTACAAAACAAATAATCCAAACGACGCCATTTTATTTTCAAACGGGAAGTTTTACGCTATTTTCTTTTCGATGCGGAAGTTTTAGCCCATATTTTTTTCTTTTCAAACGGAAGTAATGCTCCATTTTCATTTTTCAACCGGAAGTTGCCCACCATTTTCTTTCCCAACGGAAGTTGCATGCTGTTATCTTTACAAACGAATGCCGTATGTCATTTTCTTTCTGGAAACGAAGTTCTACAAGCATTTTCTTTTCAAAAGGAACTTTTATACTATTTTCTTTTCAAGATATTTCCAAATTATTTTTACATTTAAAAATTATCTTTTTCTCACCTCAATACTATTTTTATTAATTTCGCATTTTGTTTGTTTTATCCTCATTTAATTTCTTTCATTTATGATTTTTTATTTTATTTTATTTTGCAGTTGTTCGTGATGCTGTTGATATTTTCCACATTTTATTTTTTCAAATATATATATTTTTTTCTTCGTCAAATTAATTTCATTTTCTGTGAATTACAGCAGTGAAATTTCTATTGAATCCATAGAAAATTTTACAAAAGCACAAAAAAATCAACACAAAATACTCCCATCCTCCCCGCCCCCGTAACACCTCTCAATATCTTTGCATTTTCATTTATTACTAATCATTCATTTATTTATTCATTCAAATAATCATCCACTCATTCATTTGGGTATTCAATCAACCTTTGCATTTATCATTACCATTATTATTATTATTATTATTATTATTATTATTATTATTATTATTATTATTATTATTATTATTATTATTATTATTGTTATTATTTTTGTTATTATTATTGTTATTGTTGTTGCTGCTGTTGTTGCTGTTGTTATCTTTGTCATCATCATCATCAACATCATCAACATAGTCATCATCATCATTATCGTCATCATCGTCGTCATCATCATCATCATCATCTTCATCATCATTATCTTTATTAATAGTTATCATCATCACTATTTTTATCACTATCATTACTACTATTATTGTCATTTATTTTTATTATTATTATTATTATTATTATTATTATTATTATTATTATTAACATTATCATCATCATCAGTATCATCATCATTATTATCATCATCATCATCATCATCATCATTATTATCATTATTATTATTATTATTATTATTATTATTATTATTATTATTATTATTATTACTATCATCATCATCATCATCATCATCATCATCATTATTATTATTATTATTATTATTATTATTATTATTATTAT
>NC_069004.1:5221521-5224569 GCF_001194135.2 Octopus bimaculoides | reverse complement strand
TGTGTGTGTGTGTGTGTGTGTGTGTGTGTGTGTGTGTGTGTGTGTGTGTGTGTGTGTATGTATGTATATAGATAGATAGACAGATAGATAGATGTGAGTGTGAGAGAGTCTCTGTGTTGGTGGTCGAGTTGTTGATATGGTTGACAGTTCCTTTCCTGTCAATGTTCAACAAAGCAGTTTCGAATCCCCCTCTTCGTTGCCAAGAAATGCTAACCTTTTTATCCGATATACGCAACCGAGGTAGTATTAAATTTTAATAGTCAACTATGCAACCACTTAACGTGTAATAAACCGTCGATAGACCAGTTACTGTAGTACTGGTTAGGAAATAACGTCTCTTATAGATGTGCAGTGTTGAAGAACAATATAAATATCAGAGAGACGAAAAATCGCCTCAGTAGTGGCGAGCATGTACGCTTGATGCATTTCGGTGTTTTGGGACCTCTTCAATGATGTCTACATGCCCAGACGAGAATTCATCTGGGCATTACAAGAATTCATCTTGTAATGCAGAAAACTGTTAATAAAACATTCACTGATGCTGTGTATAGCATGTCCGGCTGAAAAAAATTCCGGTATACGCAATTAAGGTAGTATTAAATTTAGATAGACATTTATGCATTATATTCAACGTATATAAATCGTTGATAGGCCTGTTACTGCGGTATTTGTACTGAGGCAACATATGTTATGGATGTGCTCTGCTAAACACATCATAGCATCCGTGATTTGCTATCACGGATGCTATGATGTTTTTAGCAGAGCAACACAAATATATCTTTTGCAACACAAATATATCTTTTGCAACACAAATATCTTTTATTCAATGTATCCTAGATAATACAGTAGTTGTATGGATATATATATATATATATATACATAGAACTACTGTATTATCTAGGATACAAACGATTCCCCCTCTTTGCGAGAATACAATTTAGCTTGAGAGAGACTTGGCTATTATTTCTTGCATGGCAATTTACTACATGTAGCCACTCCCGCCCTCATTAGCTTCGCGTAGGAGCCAGGTGTTAATATTGACCTCACTCCTTGTAGCACCTGGTGGAGTTTTGGCTAATTAAGGTGATGCTATTTAGGTATTTAGTCCATGAGGCACTTCGACCTGTCCAACTACCGCTAAATATCGGATAACCTCTTAATATATTCCAGCCTAATTAGATAAAGTTAATTAAGGTAAGTAATTAATAATTAACGAATGAGTTGGCAGTGTCAGTAAGCACCGAACAGGATAATTTTTGCAGTTTTTGTATCCGGCTCTCTGCGTTCTGGGTTCAAATTCTACCGAGGTCAAATTTACCTTTTGTTCATCCGAAGTTAAAAAGAAAAAGAAAATTTAAAATAAAAAGAGAAAAAGACAAAAACGGAAGATGTCTCTGTATTTAACAAGACTCTGGTCTTGTTAAATAAATATACGTACAACATTTTGTATGTGTGTGTGTGTGGGTGAGAGAGAGAGAGAGAGAGAGAGAGAGAGAAAGAGAGAGAGTGAGTGAGTGAGCATGTGTTCCCATGTATGTGGAAGTGGTGCCCCCTCTCTCTCTCTCTCACGCACACACATAGTCCATTTCTTATACACATTCATACATCTTTCACGTTTGAATTTCTATCGGTTTTCCAAACGCACGTAAGTTGATATGTTTGCATATCTGGGCAAAGGGTAAAGACCCTCTTCGGTCATGAATGCCCATGCGATTGCACTTAGAAAGTTCCCCTCCGAGGCACAAGTCTGGACAAGGTTGTTTAATGGAAGACCAGCAGTTGCTCATGCGTATCAGCCTCCCCCTTCCATGCCATCGATGTTATCCAAGGAAAAGGCAAAGGGGCCGATACAGCTTAGCACCAGTGGACGTCGCAACTCATTTCTACGGCTGAGTGAACTGGAGCAACGTGGAATAAAATGTCTTGCTCAAGAATACAACATACAGCCCGGCCCAGGAATCGAACTCACTCACTACTTCATGATTGTCAACCCAACGCTCTAACCACTGATCCTGAGCCTTCCCTTTGCATAACAACTTATATAATATGTTCGGGATATTTCGCTTGTTTTCGCACATCTACGTCTTCATCCGCTGCTAGGGTGGCTGAAAAGCCTGGTTACATAGGCGAAAGCGCATACTTCCACTAACTTTACTCAACTACTGTAATGAATAACATTTTCAACATGGGTGCCACCAACAGTGGTGCGAAGCTCGATGCTCTTTGCGAGATTCGCATGAACCGGATTCAGTAACTCCACATTTCCGTCGATTTGAGCACGTCCGGATTTTACGGTCACCCTCTATAAGCGGCAACACACACACACACACACACACACACACACACATACAAGCACGGTTCTTGCACAAGTCCTGCTGACGAAAGCGTCACGTGACATTTGGCTTTCATGAATGTCTGACTTTCAGAATAGCTAAGTGTGCAGATAGAATATAGAATATGGAACAGATATTTATTTCGATCTGTGACTTGGTTTTATTTTCAATAATATTTCTACCAATTAGCGGTATGCATATATGCACACAGACATAAGTACATGTATGTATGTATGTATGTATGTATGTATGTATGTATGTATGTATGTATGTATGTATCTATCTATCTACCTATCTATCTCTCTCTTTCTCTCTCTTTCTCTCTCTCCCCCCCCCTCTCTCTCTCTATTTATATATATATATGTATATATATATATATATATATATATATATATATATATATATATATATATATATATATACAAGTGCATGTATACATATGTCGATATGTACATATATGCACACATATATATGTATGTGTATGTATGGATGTACAAAAGCGTACATGTCTATACACATATATGCCCACAAATATATACGTATTAGTATATATGTTTCATATATATACATTTTTATATATGTATATATACACATATATATATGTAGGTATATATATTTATGTAAGTATACATATGTAGGCATGTATGTACATAAATATATATGTACATATATATATATATATATATATATATATATATATATATATATATATATA
>NC_069004.1:5218270-5219688 GCF_001194135.2 Octopus bimaculoides | reverse complement strand
AGAGAGAGAGAGAGAGAGAGAGAGAGAGAGAGAGAGAGAGAGAGAGAGAGAGATTCACGGTTCTACGTATGCTATTAATAGTTAGATAATAGTTGAATATTGTGAAATCTTTGGTTCTGAAAGAAAAGCAAAAAAAAAAAAAATTATCAATAGAATGTTTTAAGAATATCTTCGAGAACTCCATTTAACATTCATAGATAATTATTACCCTCGCCTTATACAATGAAATATTGGTTGCGACAGGAGCATTGTCCTAATGACCTGCTACTCATGACGGAAAGACTTGTCGATTCCAAGAAATTGTCGAAAGAGTCAAGGTGTAACTCAAGAAGAAGAAAAATTGTAGAACAGATGGGATTTGGTTATAGAATAAATATTGGCTCAAGCGGATTATGGCGCTACTTGGAGAAATTCTGTTATTTCACCACTCAAGTATTGGTACTAGTGGGGTATATTCTTTATCTACTCTAGGTACAAGGCCCAAAATTTTAAGGGAGGGGGCCAGTGGAGTAAATCGACCCCAGTACGCAACTAGTACTTAATTTATCAACCCCGAAAGGATGAAAGGCAAAGTCGACCTCGGCGGAATTTGAACTCAAGCGATGTTAGGAGGAGAAACACAGACACAGACACACACACACACACACACACACACACACATACGACCGGCTTCTTCTAGTTTCCGCCTACCAAATCCACTCACAAGGCTTTGGTCAGCCAGAAGCTATAGTAGAAGACACTTACCCAAGGTGTCACGTAGTGGAACTGAACCCGGAACCAGGTGGTTGGGAAGCAAGCTTCTACCACACAGCCAAACTTAAATATATATACATATATAGATGGAATTGGAAAGCCTAGACCAGATTAATCAAGCCGTAGCACTTTGACCAACTCTTTGACGTTTGTGGAGGAGAATTCTTTTGAGGAAAGCCATTTCTGTTTTCTGATCTTGTGGAACGTTCGCTAAAATGAGAGTTGACAATTTTGGCGGTTGTGTGACGTTAGAGATATGATACTTAATGCATAAATGCAAACACACACACACACACACACACACACACACACACACACATACACACACAAGCTCATATATCAGGCATACATAAGTATGGTGATGGAGGTGTGGAGGTGGTGGAGGTAGTGATGGTGAAGTAGTAGTAGTAGTAGAAGCTGTAGCAGTAGTTATATTCTTCTTCTTCTTTTTCTTCTTCTTCTTCTTCTTCTTCTTCTTCTTCTTCTTCTCCCCTCCTCCTCTTCCTCCTCTCCCTCCTCCTCCTCATTCTTCTTCTTCTTCTTCTTCTTCTTCCTCTTCTTCTTATATTATTATTATTATTATTATTATTATTAGTAGTAGTAGTAGTGTTGTGCTAAAAAAATGTCAAGACTAGTGTTAGAAAAGTAGAATGAGTAAGAGAGAG
>NC_069004.1:5214559-5217390 GCF_001194135.2 Octopus bimaculoides | reverse complement strand
ATATATATATATATATATATATATATATATATATATATACATACACACACATGAATATACATATACATAGAAACACTCGAATATATGTTTACGTTTGTATGTACACACACACATATATGAACATATAGATATATACGTGTGTACATATATATTTATATATTTGTACATTTCTGTGCGTATAAATACATATTCAACTATATTTTACATATACATGCGTACACAGAAGCGTATATAAGTTTATGTCTAAGGACAGAAGAAAAGCGCACTCAATACATTATATAGAGTTTAATTTTGTATTATGATGTACTTAGAGCTCATCCCCCCACATACAAACACACTCACAAACACACACTCGCACAGAAAGACATACACATGTACTGACGTCAATTCTCTGTTCTCATTCTGTGTACTATATTACATTTTATCGCTCTAGAGTCTTTTATCAAGTCGTTTGGTAAACTTCTTACCGAGAAACCACCTCGTCATACATATATGGGCGTGTGTGTTTGTGTTTGTGTGAGAGTGTGTGTGAGAGTGAGTGTGTGTGCGCGCGTGTGTGTATGTGTGCGCGTGCGCGTGCGCGTGGCTGGTGATTGTGTGTATGCGTGTGAATGAATGTATAAATACTACAGCAAAATACGTGTATTTGAAAAGCTGTAAATAGTGAAAGCGCTTAAGAGAATAACAAAGCTTCCTTTCAAAAGCTTCATCCCATTCTGTTTTTTGTAAAGTTTTTATATTATCTTATGTAAGTTTAAATAAGTTTAGAATTTTATGTTTTTCTAAATTTTTATATAATTAATAATTTCCTGATTTAAAAAAATCTTTCTTCAAATATACTTACATATGTGTCTGTGTTTGAATGTATATGTAGGGGCATGAGTATGCATTTAAGTGTGTGAGTATGGGCATGTATGTATATATATTTATATATATATATGTACGTGTATATATATATATATATATATATATATATATATATACATCTGTATATGTATGTATACAAATATGTTGTATGTGTTATGTATATACTGAGTACTTCCTACAATGAGAATGATGGCACCAACAAAGGAAAAAAGTTCCGCTGTTTTAATTCGGGTAGCAAAAACGATAATCGTTGTATGTTGAACCTTTAAAAAGTTTTGTATATTTTAACTGTTCCACTTATGTATTGTACCTGTTAGCTGTCTCCTTGCGTGTCCCTATATCCTGGATTTTCTAGATTGTCACTTAAGCATTTGCCAACTTAATCTCAAGAGTGATTTAATTAACAGGTTGAATATGAATTTATAATGAAGGTTAAAGAGCTGCAGCTATGAAGGCATTTGTCCATGAACATACTTCTCACTGATTTTGGAAGAGATATTCATATCTGCAGGGCAGGTGATCTCTATGTAACGTTTGTTCGTACGTCTGTACCTCCGTCCGTATGTATGTATATATGTATGTATGTACGTAACCTCACTCTAAATTTGACAGTTTATTAACGAAATTATTGACTACCTCCGTAAACACATCTACAAAAATAGTTTTCGATGTATTTTCAGAATGAGCTATTAATAAAACCCTCTATATAAGATTTTAAAACGATTTTCAACCTTAAATACAGATTTAGTCTAACATTTTATGTGAGGTCAACGCACATCAGAGGACAGTATTTAAAATGATGGAAAGGTTGGCAAGCTGGAAGATTCATTAGCGTCAGACAAGTGGCTTAGCAACATTTCTTCCGGTTTTTCATTCGGAGTTCAGATATCACTTAGTTCTACTTTGCCTTTCGTTTTTCGGGGTCAACAATTATTTTGCTTGTAATAAACTCTTTTCTTAGTTTCCAGCTAACGCTATTCTTTTTGAAGTTACTTTAATGTACTAATTATCATTAATTTGCGCAGTGAGGCAGCGAGCTGGCAGAATCGATTAGATTTCCAGACGAAATTCTTAAGCGCCATTTCTTCCTTCTTTACGTTTCGAGTTCCAATTCCGCCGAGGTTTATTATATCGTTTTGTAGTCTATAAAATAAGTACCAGTTGAGTATTTTATTTTTTTTATCGTCCACTGGGGGTTAAACCTATAGGGCACAAAGAAGGACAGGCAAAGGGATTAAGTCGATTACATACATACATACATACATACATACACACACACACACACACACACACACACACACACACACACACACACACACACACATATATATATATAAGGGTGCTTATAATTATGTATATGTATATGTACGTATTCCTTTAGTTTTCTATTTGTTTCAGTCATTTGACTGCAACCATGCTGGAGCAACGCATTTAGTCGAACATATCGACCCCAGGACTTATTCTTTATAAGCCTTGTATTTAAAACGGGGATGTAAACACACCAACATCGGTTGTCAATAGTGAGGGAACAAACACAGACACACAGACAAACACACACACACACACACACATATACGACAACGTTCTTTCAGTTTCCGTCTATCAATTCCATTCACAAGGCTTCGGTCGGCCGGAAGCTGTAGTAGAAGACACCTGCCAAAGGTGCCACGAATGTGATTGATAAGCAAGCTACTTACCACACAGCCATTCCTGCGCCTATATATGTATGTATATATATATCGCTAGCCACTACAGATCCTTTTTTTCTCCTTGTTTCTCTCCTCGTTTCTTTCTGTGTTCCTTTCCGTGGAAGAGCCTAGGCTCGAAACGTTAAACACCTTTTCACTTCCCGAGCGTTATACTAATACATCTGTTTGTTTCCTACACCACCTGTCTTCGTCTTTTGTTTTTCTTTGTATGAATTCTCCCCCTATATATATATATATATATATATATATATATAT
>NC_069004.1:5209267-5211111 GCF_001194135.2 Octopus bimaculoides | reverse complement strand
TATATATATATATATATATATATATATGTGTATGTATATATATAAAATACTCTCGATTTTTTAACATCTAATCTATGCCATTACATGCTTAGGGTGTGATAATCATTATATTGGCCAAACAGGAACGTCACTCCGTTGAAGAACCACTCTCCACAAAGAACAAATCCGCCACCCACAATACAGACATATACAGGTCAGTGAACCCTGTTTACGTGTGCGTGTATGTGTGCATGCATGTCTCTGTATGTCTGCTTCCAGTTTCAAAAAGTGCTGTTGCCAAACCAGGTTGAATGTTTAGTCAGCCGCGCCAAATCATGAAAGTCCAAACAGCTGCGTCCGGTCGTCTCATTCCCTGCGGAGAACTGCATTTGACATATTGTTTCTGGATCCAGCACCTGTAAAAGTCGAAGCCTTTTAAAAATTTTGTTCGGAACCACATCAGGACATTCGATCGCAGTGTCAAACCAAAATTGAATTGGAAGCGTTAATCAAAACATATTTCTTGATTGTGTTGATGTATGTTCGGAGCTGGAGGCGCAATGACCCAGTGGTTAGGGCAGCGGACTCGCGGTCGTGGGATCACGGTTTCCATTCCCAGACCGGGCGCTGTGAGTGTTTATTGAGCGAAAACACCTAAAGCACCACGAAGCTCCAGCATGGGTGGTTGCGAACCCAGCTGCAGTCTTTCACCACAACTTTCTCTCACTCTTTCTTCCTGTTTCTGTTGTACCTGTAATTCAAAGGGTCAGCCTTGTCGCACTGTACGTCACGCTGAATCTTCCCCCGAGAACTATGTTAAGGGTACACGAGTGACTGTGGAGTGCTCAGCCACTTGCACGTTAATTTCACGAGTAGGCTGTTCCGCTGATCGGAACAACTGGAACCCTCGTCGTCGTAACCGACGGAGTGCCACACATATTCGGGTATTTTCAATTAGAAATAGGGAAAATGAAGAGAAACGCGTAAGCGAAATCAACGTTTAAGGCTGTTTATATTTGCTTTTATTTCGGCCCTAAAATGCCCTGATCAGGAAAAGTGGTAGGTTTCGCTAGGAGCTTCTGCACAGATGTGTGAATATATGGATGTGCTTGTGTGTGTTTTTGTGTGTGCTTTTGTGTGCGCGTGTGTGTGTGTCTGTGTGTGTGTGTGCGCGCGTGCGTATGTATGCGTGTGTGAGACGGGACACGTGCAGTTATTGATAGATTTAAATTAGCCAATTAGCGACGAAAAGCTTATGGTTGCTGTGCCTGTGTATATATATGTATGCATTAACGTAAGATCGTCTATGCATGTATGTATATATGTATGTATATGCGTGCTTATCCATATACACGTACAAACACGACAATCCACACACACACACACACACACACACACACACACGCATATATATATATATATGTATATCTATATATATATAAATATGTATGTATACATACGCACACATACACACATATATATATATATATATATATATATATGTGCGTGTGCGTGTGTGAATGTTTGTCTGGGTGTGAGTGACCGTGCATGCGTGTGTGTATAGGGATGCATACCAACACGTGTTTATGCATATTAATAGTATTAATATTTGTTTCGTTCTGCGTGTCAATCGTGTATATTCTCACAACCGTCAACTAAATTACCAGACCACCACTCACGAAGAAAGTGCAAATACTACTGCTACTACTACTACTACTACTACTACTACTACTACTACTACTACTACTACTACTACTACTACATATTCATGTATGTATATGCTTAACACACACATATATGCATAGATAATTTTATGTGTATATATATCTGTACATACATACATATACACACACACACACACACAC
>NC_069004.1:5208537-5209257 GCF_001194135.2 Octopus bimaculoides | reverse complement strand
ATATATGTACCAATATATATATCTACGTTTATACACATCTCTATGCATGTTTGTATATATATATAGATAGATATATGTCTATCTATCTATGTACATCTATATCTATATATACACACACACATGCAAACATATATCTATTTATACACACACACATACAAACAGAAATACGATGTAATCACAAACACACAGGTATTCATCTAAACTTTATACGGCAGCCATATTTTGCCAACGTCATCAAACTTTTTTATCTATTCCCTCTTCACTTGTCTACCGAGGCTGATTCATATTCATCTGTCGTGCAAAAGAGTAAATAGGACCAACTTTTTCGGAGCCAAGTACCATGTGGTGGGTTTTTGTCCGACGCACCGATGTTCCCTTCAAGATTATTTTCCAACTTGTAAATTCTACTCAGACCTCTTTGTCCTCCCGAGGCTATGCTAAAGGTTATTTGCCAAAAGTGTTGTATCTTTGCCAAAACAAGCTTAGTCAACACAGAACCATATCTGGTCCCAATATATTTTTCATATTTATGCATTTAAGCACATACATACATACATACATGCATACATGCATACATACATACATACATACATATATACATACGTACATGCATATATACATATATACGTATATACATATAAATATGTACTTACAGACATATATATATATGTATATATATATATACGTATATATATATATATATATGTATATATATATATA
>NC_069004.1:5205526-5208128 GCF_001194135.2 Octopus bimaculoides | reverse complement strand
TAAAACGACATCGGAATCTCCTGCAACTCTTCTGGACAGTTTCCTTGTATAATTTGGTGAATGCTGCCATAGTCCCGATAAGCTAAGTACCAGGCTTAAAAAGCAAAAAAAGAAAAAAGCACAAGGGTCGATTCGTTCGACCAAAAAAAAAAAACTCTCCAAGGCGGTGCTCCAGCATGAGCGCAGTTTAGTGATTGAAGCAAATGAAGGATAAAGCATAAAAGATGCTTGTATACGGGTACCTATACTTCATTTAATTATCCCAGTAAATTTAGTATTTGTTCGATTTAGAGGTGACCAACCCTGGTTTAGAAAAGTCGGCAATCCGGAAATGCTTTGGAACGAAAGGTTCCTGAAAATCGATGGCTGTACCTCTATAATAAATACATTTGGGTCTCTATTTAATAAAATATACAGAGAAGTGTACTTAATATCAATACAATTGTATGAAAGAGAAAATAACAAACGTACAGAGAGCAACAATTCAGCAGAAAAACACAAGTGAATAGCCATTTTATGTTATTTTGCTCGACAAATGATAAATAAAAAATTTTTTTTTTTTTTTTTGTTCAGTAGTTTGTGGTGCTTTCAGATTGGAAAGTCAATCGATGAATGAAAATAATCAATCAGTTATAGAGTAGAGACATGTTTAGAAACAGGGAGATAGAGAAATGAGAGAGAACGTGAGATAGAGAGAGACAGAGAGAAAGGAAGGAAGAAAGAAAGAGAAAGACTATGTAGGGAAAATGAACTCGGTGTGGAAACAAGGGAAGCCATGATGTGAGAAAACAAATAAACAAAGATTTGGCAAGCAAGGAAGGAGGTAAAAAGTAAGGAAGCAAAGAAGTAAGGAAAAGAAGCAGTCAAGGAAGAAAGCAAATAAAATTATCATGCATGAAACCTAAGGTAGGGTAATAATGGAGAGACTGTGTAAAAAAAAAAAGCTAACATGAATGGAAATAAGGAGAGAAAACGTGTGATAGGAAGCAATGAAAGGGCTGCCAAGAAAAGGAAGCGTGTATAAAAATAAGGAAGGGAGCTTGGAATTGGCTAGCAGACAAGGAGAAAATGGAAGAAAGTTAGCACGCAAGAATCGGGTGACCGAAGAAGAAAACCGAGGAAGAGAAAGCGTGGAGGGAATAAAGTAAAAATCCAAGTGAATAAGCATGCTAGTAGGGTTAGAAGTTAGGAAGAAGATAAATAAGATAGTAAGGAAGTTAGTGAATAATCAGGGAAGAAGTAAACGAGGGAGTAAGCAAGTAGACAAGGAAGCTAGGAAGCAAAGAAGAAAAGAAGCAAGCTAGCAACTAAGAAAGCTAGCGAGCAAGTAAGCTAGCAACGAAGCAAGCTAGCAACGAAGCAAGCTAGCGATGAAAATGAAAATAAACAAACGAAATAAAACAAGACAGCAAGATATAAAACAAGGGAAAGAAGTCAGGAAACTAGGGCGGAAGCAAAGAAGTAAGGAAGTAAGCATGCAAGCAAGGAAGCAGCCAAGCTATCAAACAACGGAAAGAGAAAGCTGTTACTTTCTCTTTTCGTTGTTTGATCGTTTGCAAAATTGCAAGATTGAAAGAAATGAAGCGAGGAGACAACCACGTTAAAACAAACAAACCAAAAAAAAAGGGAAGAAGCGAGCAAGCACTGTACCAAGCAAGGTAGAAATCGAGGAAACAAGGAAAGGGGCAATCCTAGGAAACAGGAATTAAAATAAATCGAGGGAACGAGATGAATAAAAAAAGACGAGAAGCTAAAATACATTTTTAAGTCAGTGGTTGGATGATTTAAACGGGAGCGGTGGTGGTGATGATGATGGTGGCGGTGGTTGTGGTCATCGTATTGATAGTGGTAGTCATGTTGGTTTTGGTGGTAGTGGTGTTGGTGGCGGTGGTGTTGGTGGCGGTGGTGTTGGTAGTGACAGTTGTGTTGTTGGTGGCGGGGTGGTGGTGGTTGCGCTGGTGGTGAAGGTGTTGGTGGTATTGGTGATGGCGGCTGCGTTGGTGGTGAGGGCGGTGTGGTGTGGTGGCATTGGTGATGGTGGTTGCGTTGGTGGAGGGGGTAGTGTTGGCGGTGTTGGCGGTGTTGGTGGTGTCGGTGGAGGCGGTGGCGGCGGTTGTGTCAGTGGTGAAAGGTACTGTTGGTGTTAGTGGTATTGGTGGTGACGGTGGTGTCGATAACAGCGGCAATGGTGGTGGCGTTGATGGCAACAGACATGGCGGTGGTGGTATTAGCGGAGGTAACAGCGGTGATGGCGGCGGCCGCGACGCCGATGTCGATGGTAGAAGCCGCAGCAGTTGTGGTCTTGTTGCTGGTGGTATTGGTGGTAGTGTGAGAGAGTGTATACAAAGTTATAATGGACATTGAGAAATCAGTAGCCGGCTTAATCAATAAAAATCATAAAATATTCACCACCAAATACGCTCAACGACTGGCTTTCGTATTTACTGTATCAATATCTTAACGATAATGAGGGACACACAGACAAACACTCACACACATACCCGTACGCACACTCAAACACCTATATATGTGTGTGTGTATATATATATATATATATATATGTATGTGTGTGTCTGTATATATATATATATATGTATATATA
>NC_069004.1:5201748-5204864 GCF_001194135.2 Octopus bimaculoides | reverse complement strand
ACACACACACACACACACACACACACATACATATATATATATATATATATATATTTGCGTGTGCATGTGTTCCTGATTGTCTGTGTATACATATATCTATGTGCGTGTGTGTGTGTGAGTGTATGTCTGTTTGCAGTAGTCTAAGTAGCCAAAATACTGACACGTACACGTATCGGAATAAATATAAATTCTATCGGCGTACATCTATACTTGAGACTGCTTTTATATTTTGTGTGTGGGCAATAGGAGTTTAATGTGCGCGCTCACACACACACACACACACACACACACACACACACACACAAGTACACATACACATGCACACACATAGATGTTCACACATACACCCAAACAAACACATACGGCTAAATACGCTTATATAAAACCTTAGTCTGATCAGAGTTACTTCTGGTGTTGAAATTCTTAATGTATTTCAACGAATGACCATGTATATACACACACATATATATATATAATCCTTTGTTTCCGTCTGTCTGTTCCCAATGCATTCTCAAACGTCTCAACCAAATCAAATCAAATTTAACATAATAATGCTATCAGATCCTGTGAGTATCAACACGTAATTTGTTTTTGTCATTTGGATTAAAACAATGCAACAGTGGCACTGGTTCAGTATTTCGCGTCAAAAATCAAAGAATAAAAGTGAAAGAATATAATCTATATTACAATGTGATATATTGTTTCACTTATACTTTCATTTTTAATTATAACGACGACGACGACGACGACGTCACATTTTGTATACGAGTGTGTATCTGTCTGTGAATATATGAGTGTGTGTATGAGTGTCTATATGTCTCACAGTGTGTGTGTCTTTCCGCGTTAGTTACCTTATTAAACATACGCACACATCTACACATATGTATACATATGTAACGTCACATTTATACTTTTACTTTTAATTTTTAACCACGATGACGACGTCACATTTTGTATATGACTGTGTATCTGTCTGTGAATGTATGTGTGTCAGTGTCAAATTGTGTATATGTCTCACAGCGAGTGCATGAGCGTGTATATTTCTCACAATGCTTTTGTCTTTCCCCGTTAGGTACGTTGTTAAATATACTACATAGCTTATCCTGATTGTCGCAAGCTTTTAGTTGCAAGTGCATCACTTATTATTGATATAAGTGTGAATTTATAATCCAGATAAAGGAAACGGCGTTTTCGAAACTGTTATCCTCTTTGTCTTCGAGTTTCCAAAGAGATATTCACAAAAGAAGAGCAGCTGACTTCTATGACAGAATACTTTTTCTTGATATGTGTACCGTAGCAAAACAAAGCCAAAATCTGTTAACTTATCAGCAATTAAATATTCGGACTAGTGAGCTAAATAGCATTAATTATGCAAACTGTCTTCTCCAATTTATTTAACAGTGTACTTAGCCAACAAATAACACAGATTTTCTAAGCAATCTGTTCAAGCATAGTTAAAGGAGGGTGCTCAGTTGCTTATGAGCTCTAGGTTGAGGTGAGACTTATTGCACATACAAGTATATGTGAATGTAATAGATACAATGTTGGCTACAACCTATAGATGTCTTCTGTAGTATTTTAGCATTTTATAGCAAAGATATGAGGAACATCGGTATCCTCCTATATATATATATATATATATATATATATGATACATGCCGTAATATATATTTGCGTATATCTAAACATAAGTACTTTCGTACACTTACATTCACACGCACACACAGACACACACAGACATACAGACACTCATGTATATGTGTATGTATGTCTGTGTGTGCTAGCATGTGTATACATACATTCATATATAATATGTGTGTGTGTGTGTGTGTGTGTGTGAGTGGGTGAGAGAGTGTGTATGTTCGCTACTATAAAGATGATTGTTTACAAAAGAAGAAATGGCCAGCTAAAGATGTTGGACTTACGTTTGTTAAGAATTTGTTGGCAGGCCACTACACACACGCACACACACATACACACACATACGCACACAAATATATGTATATATATATATATATATATATATAATCACGTAAATATATACATGCACATATTCATACGTAAATATATATTCCTACAGACACACACACACACATATATATAATTATATATAAGCACATACATACATTCATACGTACATACACACATGCATGCATACATACATACATAATACATACATACATACGTGCATACATATATACATATATATATATACATACATATATATATATGTATGTATATATACATGTAGGTATATATGCACACGCACACACACACGCACACACACACACACACATATATATATATATATATATATATATATATATATGTGTGTGTGTATATATACATTAGCCCCCTATTTGATTCATATATGCTACTGCTGAAGCATCCGGTTGCACACACACACACACACAAATACGCACGCACACACACACACACACACTCACATACGCACATTCATATTTACACACACACACACACACAAGCTATCCAACTCGATCAGGTGTACACACGCACACAGCCTCCCACACGTATCGTGTGTCGATAATCTTTAAAATAGTATGCATATAATAGCTTCATAGAAACGGTTCTCCCGCTTCCCCTCATCCTTACCAAACTTGTACGGCGTCTCTCTCAGATCTCTGCCGATCTCTTACAAACGCTGTATCGATTCTAGAAATTTGTTGCCAAATTTCTGCTAGACAATTCTCAGGGGATTTCAAACTTCCGAATTATTCTAACAATAAATGTTATGTATTCTATGTTATACTTATGTCTCTAATACCCGTGTGTTCGCTTGTGTGTGTGTGTGCGAGTGTGTGCCTGTATGTATATTAATTTACTCCTTGTGTGTGCATGCGCACACAAACACAGGTGAACATTTGTAGCTTTGTACGCATGACTGAGTGCAAATAATACATATACACACACATATACACACACACATCCACACACACACACGCTTATATATATATATTTGTTTGTATGCGAAAATGTATGCATGGAAAGCATGATTGCATGTATGAATTTATATACTCACATACAGTACATGCATGCATACCTACACGTATATGTGTGTGTAAGTGTGTATATATATACATATATATATATATATA
>NC_069004.1:5198735-5199733 GCF_001194135.2 Octopus bimaculoides | reverse complement strand
AGTAATAATAATGGCGGAAGTGGTAGTGGTGGTGGTGGTCGTCGTAGTAGTAATAGCAGCAGCAGCAGCAGAAACAGCAGTAGTGGTGGTGGTGGTGTTAGTAGTAGTAGTAGTAGTGGTGGTGGTAAAAGCAGTAGCAGGTGCTGCAAAAGCAGCAGCTGCAGTAGTAGTGGTAGTAGTAGTAGTGGTAGCAGCAGCAGCAGCAGCTGCAGTAGTAGTGGTAGTAGTAGTGCTAGTAGTAGTGGTAGCAGCAGCAGCTGCAGTAGTAGTGGTAGTAGTAGTGGTAGTAGTAGTAGTGGTAGCAGCCGCAGCAGCAGTAATAACATCAGAACATTGAGACACGCAACCAACATTTGCAAGAATAGAGTTAAGCATCTTGAGGAATATACAAGATACAGTGCAAACATTTTGGAAGGACGGAATTGTGGAATTGTTCTGGTGCAGGTGCTCAGGGCTTCTGCGACGAAAACACTTCCTGAATTCTCTCACAAACCTCCACAAAGCACTCTTTGTTGACCGTCTGACCAGAAGGAACTCAGTTGATATAGAAAATCGTGCCGTTGAAAAAGGTGATCATCATGAGATTCCCGATCGATTTGCTTTGCTTGGCCTCATTTTCCAGTGATAAAACACAGGTAGTCGGCTAATATTAATTAATCCGTAAGCGGTATGCAGCATTTCGTAAGCTTCTGTTGTTTTTTTTTTTTCGCCTCGTTTAAACACAAAACCTTGTTGCGTAGCGAGCTTCCGGATTCATCTTCACGCCCCGATTGCATTCTGCAAACAAGTCGACTGTGACTAGCAGTCTTTATTAGAATGCGTGTTCGACGTACTCTTCCAGCTGTTTCCTTCAATCTGGATCACAAAAGTCGGCAGGTCAGCTTACTAGACGTATTGTAATGACATGTAACCAGAGTTACAATAATCTAGGACAGTCATGCCGCGCACGTATGGTTGCGATGCATGCGCCTGGTGTACTCCTATCAGACGGGTAGTCA
>NC_069004.1:5197328-5198205 GCF_001194135.2 Octopus bimaculoides | reverse complement strand
CTCTCTCTCTCTCTCTCTCTCCCTCCCTCCCTCCCTCCCCTCCTCTCTCTCTAAGCTTCCTTCCTACACATATCTATCACTTACGTTTCTCTCTGTTCGATAATATTTATCACTAAGCGTCCATGATGTTGATGCCGATGTAGTTAGCTATAAAAGTAACAGTTCGACTCTTAACTAAAGTGTTAAACATACTAATTAGTTTTGTCACCTAAATCCATAATGTTGATTAACACAATCTGAAATATGTCACACACTTTCAAATATGACACTTTCTTGTATCCGTTTTACGTTGGTATACGCGGACTTTTTGTTGGTATTCTACAGTCGTTTTATCTCTGTATACCTGCCTCGTTTTCACGCATTTTGAATGCACTATGTGAATATTTATACATACACACATATATTCACACATGCATATATATATATACATGTATGTATAGGTATGCATATGCACATATACACATACATACATATATAAATATATAAATGTATATATATTTATATATAATAATACAAATAATATGTGAGTATATGCATATATACGTACATGTATGTACATACCTACATCTACATGTATATATAGATGCATATCTAGGTACAGGACGTCACACAAAAAAACGTGGACAAAATGAAAAACAGGACATAAACAGTGTACAGAAAACACACAAGCCGCATAGAGAACATTTCCTTCATCAGCTGCCACCATTCTAAAACTACGCTTAATTATGTATGTATGTATGTATGTATGTATGTATGTATGTATGTACACTAGCTAAATGACTCGAAGTTGGCCTGGCTACTGCTGTACTTATTCAGATAGATTGATAGATAAATAGATGGGTAAATAGATAGATAGATAGATAGATAGATAGATAGA
>NC_069004.1:5195687-5196386 GCF_001194135.2 Octopus bimaculoides | reverse complement strand
TTATTATTATTATTATTATTATTATTATTATTATTATTATTATTATTATTATTATTATTATTATTATTATTATTATTATTATTATTATTACTGTTATTCAAATAATATGAATATGAATATTCAAACAAACCTTTTTCAATTAAAGGTGGCGCTGGAAGCTGATCTACATATGATATACACGCCATTTGTCAACAAGCGAGATATATATTCCATGACAAAACGTAGTGAGTAGCTTGTTCTCCAGCTTGTTCCTAAGCATTTCGCCCGTCGTGCAAATGATTCCGCCGGCTCTCCGTCTTACTTATATGCTTACATTAATTGGCATAGCGTCGTAGTTATCTGCAACGCCATCAATATATAAAATGTTATGAACACGAACAGCAAAGCAATAGGGGTGGAGAAAGACTTGGACAAAATATATAATCTAATACAGAATTCATCGATCACCCGCGCGTTATATATATATATATATATATATATATATATAGTACAGTGGCCTTGCAGCTTTGCTCATGGATAGTTATCTCCCCTGTCAGTGTATGGATGTGTGTATATATGCGTGTGTGTGTGTGTGTGTGTTTGTGTGTGTGTGTGCGCGAGCGTCTGCAAGTGTGTGTGTGTATGCGCGTGCTTATAAAGATATAAGAGTTTTAACTCTTATTTCTAGCAATATAGGTGCTGAGTCACAGTAAATGACGG
>NC_069004.1:5193802-5195123 GCF_001194135.2 Octopus bimaculoides | reverse complement strand
TCTCCTTCCACTCTTTGGTGGCTCGTTCAGGATGAAATCCATTCTTTTTCTCCTTTTTTCTTTTGTTATCGTTTTTCTTTTTGTTTTATTTGCCTGACTACTTCAAATCACAATTTTTGCAGCAGGTGGTGATTATCTGCTTCAATAGATAAGTTAATCACTGACGTACTTTTACGCTCATAAAAATCTCTGTTCAGAATGTAATGCACATCTCATTTATATCCAATATTATATATTATAATTACTTCCCGCAGGAAAGCTATACAAAATGAAAATAACGAGACAGAACGAAGGGAGAACGGATTATCTCCCTTGATTATCTCCTTTGTTTCTTGTACTATTTTATATTAAAATATCTGACGGCAATTAATTGTTGAAATTCAGTAATACGTGGTTTGATCAATAAGTATGCGGATTGTTGCCATTATAACGAAGTTAAAGCACGTAGAGTGAAGCCGCTTGGTATAAATTTACCTTGAACTTTGTTGTGTATGCGCATTAAGTCTTAACGTTCTAGCTCACTTCTGCAGTTTACAACAGTGTTTGGAATGAAGGTGTGTAGCGTGTGATCGTCGCCTTGACCATGACAGAGAAATTAGAGCAGAGAATCCGCATCGAATTTTGCCAAAAGCTTGGCGATACCTGCTCAGAGGTCTACGCAAAGTTTTCAAAATATTTTCATCGTTTTCGACACAATGAAACCTGAGTGTCTTTTTTAAAGCAATTTCGGCACAAACTTGGCAGACGCGCGTCTCATACCCAAATCTTCAGTGATAATAGACTGAACTGAACTGTAGCTAATCTGATAACTCACAGATGGTGATTCGAATTTGGGACTCGATAAAATAAGCATCGGTTGAGAACTAAAATAGATGTAATCAACTTCTTTTCCCCTCATCCTTTCAAAATTTCAGGCTCCGTGACTAAAGCATAAATCATTATTATTCTAGCTGTTGTTGTCGACTAAAACCTTGGAAGGTAGCGCCCTAGGTACGGCTGCATGCCAATGGTAGAAATAAGCAAAAAAAAAAAAAAAGATATAAATCCTATTTACCAGGCCTGAAATTTGTGCTGAGGGATATAGTCGATTTATATCGACCCCAGTACTTGTTTTATCGACCCTGAAAGGGATGGAAAACAAAGTCGACCTCGGTGGAATTTGAACTCAGAACATAAGGCCAGACAAAATACCGCTAAGCATTTTTCCTGGTGTGCTAACGATTCTGCAAGCTCGCTGCCCTTAAAAGTTATAACATATGATGCAATCCTTTCTACTAAAGGCACCAAACCTGAAATTTTGGACAGGGGACTGGTCGATTAC
>NC_069004.1:5191978-5192927 GCF_001194135.2 Octopus bimaculoides | reverse complement strand
TTGTTTTTGATGTTGTTGCTGCTGCCGCCACAAGTGCTACTGTTGCTGTTGTTGTTGTTGAGATCGTTGCTGCTGCTGCCACCGCCACTACTGCTGTTGTCGTCGCTACTGCCGCCGCAACTGCTTCTGCAGCTGTTGTTGTTTTTGATGTTGTTGCTGCTGCCGCCACAAGTGCTACTGTTGCTGTTGTTGTTGTTGAGATCGTTGCTGCTGCTGCCACCGCCACTACTGCTGTTGTCGTCGCTACTGCCACCGCAACTGCTTCTGCAGCTATATTGTTGTTTTTGGTGTTGATGTTGTTCCTGCTGCCACTAACGCAACTGTTGCTGTTGTTGTTGTTGTTGTTGCTGTTGAGATTGCTGCTGCTGCTGCTGCCGCCACTGTGGTTGTCCTTGCTGCTGCCACTACAGCTACCACTGCCTCTACTGCCGCCACTGCAGTTCACGGTGCTGCTGCCGCTGGTGCTATTCTTGTTGTTACTGTTGTTGTTGTCGTTGCTCCTGTTGCTACTGCCACCACTACTGCTCTTGTCGTTTACTGCTACTACTACTCCTGCCACTGCTGCTACAGTATTTTTGTTGTTATTGTTCTCGCTGTTGCTGTTGTTGTTATTCTTGCTGCTGTGACTGCTGCTGCTGTGACTGCTGTTGCTGCTACTGCTGCTGCTACTGCTGCTAATATTGCTGCTGTTGATGCTGCTGCTGTTGTTGTTGCTATTGTCATTATCCCTACTGCCACCACTGGCGCCGCCGCTGCTGCTGCTGCTGCTGCTGCTGTAATTGTTGTCCTCGCTACTGCCACTACTACCACCACTGCTCCTGTTGTCATCGTTGCTGTGGTTCAAGTACTGTTGCTGCTGTTGCCCTCCTAAGCTGCTTTAAACACCTCATTTATTATGCTTCTCTTTTTCTCTCTTAAAAACCACCTTAAATTGGAAATTTTAATATAA
>NC_069004.1:5188786-5191177 GCF_001194135.2 Octopus bimaculoides | reverse complement strand
ATATGTATATATATATATATATATATGTATATATGTGTGTGTGTGTATTTAGATATATGTTTTCTATTACCTGAGTGTGTATTAACATCTGCATGTATATATATGTATGTATATATACATAAATAGTCAATATATATATGCATATATATATATATATATATATATATATAATGCATATATTTTTTCTGCATACATATATACATATACAATCATGGACACGCAGACACATACATACGCGCACACGCACACACACACAAACACACACACGTACACATAAAATGCAGGATTGTGCGTGTTAATCTATATAGGGTGTCTGTGAAATGCATTCAAACAATGAAATAAATATTTAATTACAGCTGTTTCATAATTAGATATAAATCCCAAATATCTGTCGAATGCTTGCATGCGCGCGCGCTCGTCTTGCGTGTTTGTTGTGTGTGTGTGTGTGTGTGTGTGTGTGTGTGTGTGTATATATTCGCGCGCGCGTGTGTGTGTATCTATCTATATATATATATATATATATATAATTATTTATATGTATCTATCTATCTATCTATCTATATATATATATATATATATATATATATATATATATATATATAAATATAAACGCAGGCGTAGTTGTGTGGTAGGAAGCTTGCTTCCCAACCATATCGGTTCCAGGTTCAGTCCCACTGCGTGGCAAGTGTCTTCTCCTATATATATATATATATATAGTACAAGGCCTGAAATTTTGGGGAAGGTGGCTACCCGATTACATTGACACCAGTACACAACTGGTACTTAATTTATCGACTTCGAAAGGATGAAAGGCAGAGTCGACCTCGGCAGAACTTGAACTCAGAACAGAAGGACGGACGAAATATCGTATTTCGTCTAGCGTGCTAACGACTCTGCCAGCTCATCGCCTTATATTAACTTATTAATCCTTTCTACTTAAGGCACAAGGCCTAAAATTTTGAGGGAGGTGACTAGTTAATTACATCGACCCCAGAGTTTCACTGGTACTTAATCTATCTACCTCTAGAGGCTGAAAGGCAGAGTCGACCTCGGCGGAATTTGAACTCTGAACGTAGCGATTGGCGAAATACCGCTAAACATTTCGCCCGGCGCACAAACAATTCTGCCAGCTCACCACCGTAAAACTCTAGCTGAATTATAATCTTTTCTATTCTAGGCACAAGGCCCGAAATTTCGTGGGAGGGAACCAGTCGATTAGATCAACTCCAGTACACAACTGGTACTTAATTAATCGTCCCGAAAGGATGAAAGGCTAAGTCGACCTCGGCGGAATTTAAACTCTGAACGTAGCGATCGGAAAAATACCGCTAAGCATTTGGCCCAGCGCGCTAACATTTCTACCAGCTCACCACCGTTAAACACTAGCTTAATAATAATGACAATGTTATTTTACAAAATTCATTATTTTTCAAAACTAATTGAAAGAAAGGCGATCCATTTCAACAGAAATACGGTAATAAAAAGGGTAAATTTATCTAAATTGAAAACTTTCATCAAAATTCCATGCTAATTTATGTTCTAATCACCAATTTGATAACTACAAAGTTATTTTACCAAATTCTTCATTATTTCTAAAATTAAATGAAACAAAGCAGTGCATTTCATCAGAAATATGGTAACAATAGGATTAAAGTAATTTAAATTGAAACTCTCCGTCAAAATTTCGTGTTAATTTTTGTTCTAAACACCGATTCAATAACGACAAAATTATTTTACAAAATTCTTCATTTTCGAAATTAATTGAAACAAAGGCTTTGTGTGTTTCAGAAGAAATATGGTAATTATAGGGTGAAAAAACAAAATCGCGAAATCCTTGTACATGTTACAATTTGTAATTACTTAAGAGTGCTGATTGGTTACACTTAAGCCCACTCGAGTGTTCGCCGTTCGGTTGGAGTTTAGCTGGAACGTTCTTTGTCATTGAAAGAAAAGATATTAGAGTGAATCATCAGGCAATGGCTAAGAATCTAAGTGGTTCTTTTGCTTGTTTCTAACAGAAACAGCAGTCAAATTATTTCTTTAAATCACAGCCATGAGTCTCAAAATAAAAGAAAGGAAGGACCAAAAAAAAAAAATGGCACATACACACACACATATATATATACGTATTTGTCTATCTTTTTGTCGGCTATTCAATAATAGAGCTTTTGTTATTTTAGCCGTGAAATACAAGAGAGAAACAAATACATAAATAAATATAATATACAACATCAGCAACAACAACAATAATAATAATAATTATTATTATTATTATTATCATTATAATCTATATAATTATCTGCTTGTTCGTTCACCCGTTATATATATATATTGGCAAATGTTACTATTTAACAATTGCCCTATAGATTGTAAAAACATTATGAAGAGCCT
>NC_069004.1:5187612-5188732 GCF_001194135.2 Octopus bimaculoides | reverse complement strand
ATATATATATATATATATATATATATATATATATATATATATACACACACATATATATATACGTATTTGTCTATCTTTTTGTCGGCTATTCAATAATAGAGCTTTTGTTATTTTAGCCGTGAAATACAAGAGAGAAACAAATACATAAATAAATATAATATACAACATCAGCAACAACAACAATAATAATAATAATTATTATTATTATTATTATCATTATAATCTATATAATTATCTGCTTGTTCGTTCACCCGTTATATATATATATTGGCAAATGTTACTATTTAACAATTGCCCTATAGATTGTAAAAACATTATGAAGAGCCTTAGTCCAATTTTCTACACTTCTTGGGGTCTCATCAGGTGTATTTACATCACTTGACGAATCCCGGAGAAATAAGCAGCTAATCACATTATTATATAGACAAGAAATCCAGTCATTTTCAGGAAAATTGCTGGATCAGCAAAAATTAGCCTATCCAATAAAGGATAAATATCATTTTGATATACAGAAGATTAAAATACGATCGACTGTGAGTTTCATGCCTCTCATAATACAATAACCAGGCGAGGTTGTATAGCGAACTGTCTACTGAACCTGAATGATTGCCTCAAAAACTCGGCACGCTATACAAGCATCATCGGGCATTGTATTATCGGAGGCATGAAACTTTTATCAGCTCGCATTTAAATTCTGTGTGTGTGCGTGTATATATATATATAAGTGTCCGTGTGTGTACATATAGATATATACACACATTTTCATATATATATATATGTTTATATATGTATACATATACATATATGTGTACACGCACACACATACATATTTATACGCACACATACATACAGACACATATATACGTACACAGACACTCACACACATTCATAAAGACACAACCATTCACCTCTGTCATTCACGCATTAAATGCACAAGCAAAACACAATGAATAATGAAAAACATATAATTAAGAAAAGAGAGAAAAATACGACAGAAACAAGATCAATAACAACAACATCAACAACAGCAGCAGCAACAACAACAACATGGGCGTCGACGCCGCTGCCAACATCAACGGTCGATACCGCCATCACCATCACGGCCACTACCACCACCGCC
>NC_069004.1:5185655-5186577 GCF_001194135.2 Octopus bimaculoides | reverse complement strand
ATATATATATATATATATATATAAATATACACGTATATGTATGTATGTATATATAATCCTACACACAATATAGATTTTTTAATATAGGTTGTCTATGCATGAATTATGAAAATACTCATTAAGTATTTATCACGCCGTCAATAAAAGTGCGATATACAAACACGTTTAGCCATTTCAGCTTGGTACTGTACTAAACTTCCTCAGTGGATAGATGATGTATGAAGAGTACTTATGCCCTGACTAGTGGCCAACGAGCTATGAAATACGTTACGGTAATTTCTTTTATTAATCTGAGCGCAAAGATCATAACCAACAGTAGTAACATCTGTTTATTTCCCTCAGCAAAACATTACAGCTGGCAGTGAAACTGCAATAAATTTATGTTGGTTTTTGTTAATTTATGTTGATTATGTAAATAGGCTAGATTTTTTTTTCTATGCCCTTAATTAAAATTACTGGGTGCGTAAGATATTTGAGGATAGATTTATGTTCATAAAAAAAACCCAGTTGTATAATAGCAGATAACTTTGTTTATCAAAAAATACTATGAGGATAAAAATAAACTTTCTTTTCTATAACGTTATTCGATAAAGCCACCTTCAACATCAACAACTGCTTCTATAAGAGATCTAAATCCTCTCCATGCTCGAATCAAGTGGTCCTGGTTCATTTTGGACATTGCTCTGACTGTGGCAGCTTTCAAAGAATCTTTGGTATTATGGGCAAGTTCATTGACCTCTCTCTCAACAACGCTCCACATGTAATAGTCCAATGGATTGAGACCTGGGGAATTAAGAGGCCAAATGTTAGGGTTTATGTGATCATGACAATTTTCAGCCATCCATTCCTGTGTTACTAGAGCCATGTGTGATAGTGCAGAGTCTTACTGAAACACATATGGCCTTCCATTGCATACAGTCTA
>NC_069004.1:5182292-5184978 GCF_001194135.2 Octopus bimaculoides | reverse complement strand
ATATATATATATATATATGTATATATATATATATATATATATACGTATTGATACCCCGGCAGCAGTGAAAGTTCGAAGTCATTGTGAACTTTAAATCAAAGAAATTATTTTGACTCTAAACATCTACTGAGTTAGTACACGTTCTAAGAACATTTTACTGTGTTTGTGTGCGAGTGAGTGTGTATGTGTTTGTGCGCTCATGTGTGTATATATGTATATATATATATGATCAACATCGTCATCATCAGCAGCAACAGCATCGACATCACCGTTATCATCATCATCATCATCATCATCATCATCATCATCCTCATCATCATCTTCGTCGTCGTCGTTATCATTCGCACCAACAATATCAGCAGAAAGTTCGATGTGCCTGGACGTATTTAAAAAGTTATCTTGGATCGTTATCAACAAAAATATCAAAAAAAAGAAGAAAAGGCAAAAGAAAAAAAGAAGTTAGCAAAAAAAAGAAGACAAAAAAATTATTCGATCAGTTTATGCCTGCAAGCATCAACTCGATCGATCACAGAGTAGACAAAGTCAAAGGAATAGAGTACTGAGTATGAATTATTGAGCATTTATAGGGCAGACAGACACCGGTAGAGGCAGTGGCATCGGTGCAACAGCAACAGCGATGACGGCGGTGACGACGGAGGTGATGACGGCGGAGGTGATGATAACAAGGATGATGTATGCGACAGAGGTAGCAATAACGGTGACAACGACGACGATGACAACAATGACAAGAAAGGGCAACAAAAACGACGACGAGAACAACTGGAGGCAGAAATGGCGGATTCTAAAGAGCGACGGTTGGGGTTCGTCGCGGTATTTACATCCGACTCGCCTTGCGCTCTGAGCTGTTGAATTCCCGCGCAAAACCAGCTTGCTGTTTTTTTTTTATCCTTTTGTTGTCGTCGTCGTCGTCGTTGTCCGCATCGTTGTCATCGTCATCGTCATCACCATCATCGTCATCATCATCATCACCATCATCATCATAATCATCGTCATCATCACCATCATCATCACCATCATCGTCATCATCATCGTCATCACCACCACCACCACCATCACCACCGTGATCATCATCATCGTCATCATCATCGTCATAATTACCATCATCACCATCATCATCATCATCATCATCATCATCGTCATCGTCATCATCATCGTCATAATTACCATCATCATCACCGCCACCACCACCACCACCACCACCACCACCACCACCGTGATCATCATCATCATCATCATCCTCATCATCATCATCATATCCGTCATCGTAATTATTATTATCATCACCATCATCATCATCTGCTGTTGTTGTTACTGCTGCTGATGATGATGACAAGCGTAATGGTAGTGGCGGTAATGATCGTAGAGGTGAGGATCTTGAAAGCGGTGGTAATAGTGATGGTGATGATGATGGTGATGATGATGATGATGATGATGATGATGATGATGATGATGATGATGATGATGACGATGACGACGGCGACGACGATTAAGATGATGGCAGCGGTGATTGTAATGTTGGTGGTGGTGGTGGTGATGATGATGGTGATGACGACGATGACGACGACGACGAATTCGGTGATGATGATAGTTGATGTCATTTCAGATCAAACAGACTCAAGTTCAAAGTCATTCCTGCCGCGAACATCCGATGTGAAAAGCCTGCCACATTCACGTACAACGCGATGTATAGTTCTTTATCCGACGCTCTGCCGATTCTACAGACAAGACAAGACAAGACAAGACAAGACAAGTCCTAACAACTCGTCAATCATCGACAAACCCGGAACAAAGGAAAAGGTAGATAAAGTTAAATATCCAGAACAGTCTCAGCTGTTTTGAAACCGAAGTTGAAACCAAAATATCTTTGATGGCGGCCGAAGATCAAAGTTTTCTTTCATCAGAAATCATCAAAAAAAAAAGAAAAAAAAAAGAAACATTTAACAACGCAAAACTCAAAAATTAGCATCAGAATATGTAAAGGTTAGGAATTAACAATCATTTTTGTTTCGAGCTGCCAAGCTTTAAAGCCAAGAGAGAATAAATACAGAAACAGACATGTTAGAGTTAGAACTTTCATATACTGGAATTTATGCCGGCATTATGAAATATCGGCAGAAGAAAGAGTTTGTTTAAACATAGGTGTCAGAGACTGACAATGTGACTAGAGTCTGAGATGTGTAAGCACTCACTGGGATATTTTCATGTCTGAAAGTGATGTTAATGCTTCGAAGAAGTTCTTATGTATTCTTACCGAATGTTCTTAGTTTTCATGAATACAAATTAGCACCAGAAGTTTCTCCATGTTGTTCGCTTTGTTAGAAGTAACAACCAAATCACACTTAAATTATATTCTACCGTTCGTAAACAAAAAAAAAAGACGGAGGTTCCGACAAACTGGATAATGTCGTATTAGCGATAAAGCATAGATGAAGTGGTCGAAACTGCAACGTCTCTTGATCTTAAGTCTTCTCAACAGAGCAGACCTTGAGGTGAAGAAGAAGAAGAAGAAGAAGAAGAAGAAGAAGAAGAAGAAGAAGAAGAAGAAGAAGAAGAACAACAACAACAACAACAACAACAACAACAACAACAACAACAACAAGAATAACAATAACAACAAACCTCTGCTTATGTATGAAATAGTTGGGTTTCGCAACTGGGATAATTT
>NC_069004.1:5181064-5181898 GCF_001194135.2 Octopus bimaculoides | reverse complement strand
TATATATATATATATATATATTAATACAAAGAATATGTATGCATGTATACCCATATATATGTACATACATCTACGTGTGTATATAGATGCATATCAAGTTACAGGACGTTAGAAAAATGAACTACAGAGAACGGAACGAACACATAGAAAAACAGATAGCCACTTGGAATTAATCCTTCGTCAGCTGCCTCTATTCTAAACTAGGCGTTTCGAAGATAATGCGTGTGTATGTGTGTGTGTGTGTGTGTGTGTAAAGAGAGAGAGAGAGAGAGAAAGGGGAGGGAGAAGAAACAGAGAGAGAGAAAGGGGGAGGGAGAAGAAACAGAAAGAGAGAGGAGAGGGGTGTAGATGAGAGACCTTCTGCTCTACACAGCTAGTCGCCACAACCACTTGTGAGGGAAAAATCCACAACTTTAAGACTTCTCCAAATTTACAAGGACCACCTAGTAATTACCACCACAATACACTTTCACGTTAATGAAGAAGGCAAAAAACAATTTTTCGAAATGAATTTCTAAACACAAAAACAAACAAAAAAATAAAAACGAATTAATAAATAAAGACAAAAGATAAAATGAAAAATACAAGAACAATGGTAAAAGTTCTATGAAGAAACAGTGAAGTGGTTCAGAATGGAACAAACATCAGAAACCACCTAGTTCGACACAGCAGTTCTTGCATTCACCAAAATAATTACAGACGTATCCCATAATGCAACATAATATATATAATCGGAATTACGCACCAGAAAGAAACAATCGTAGAAAAGAAAAGAGAAACGAAACTACAAATATTGTATACAGAGAAAGAGAGGGGTGGGGAGAGAGAGAGGGG
>NC_069004.1:5178160-5180247 GCF_001194135.2 Octopus bimaculoides | reverse complement strand
CACTCAGAAAGCAAGCTATTACCTCTCTCTTTCTTTTTCTCTCCCCCCTCTCTCTCTCCAGATGTAATAGCTTGCTTTCTGAGTGAGCTTTTTCTGACAATTTTCTGGCAACATCTTTTCTCTCCTTCGCAGCTCGTCCAAAGACCCCTGAACATCGAATGAACCTTGGTTCCAACAAGTCCTCTAACTTCTATCTCTACAGGAAGGCATATCGCCTCCCGCCAATAGTTTTCACAGAGTTCTGACACCACTAACCTAATGAAATTCTCTGAATTTAGAATCCGGGCCAAATTCTTACAAACCTAAAGCCTAAGTACAATACAAATATAACATCATTGAATACACACTCCACTATACACACTCCCAGAAATTTCAGAAGGGTTAATGCCTGATATTTGTTATCCCCCTCACATATCCTTCTTGAAGTAATAACATCGATTCTGATCAATAAACTAAACGTTCACACCATTCACGAACCTAGAAGCCTATAAAAAAAAAAAAAACACGATTACTTCAACACTGAAAAATTCTTCCACGCGTACCATTTAGACCACCGTCAGCATGAGTAAAGGTTCCATTCTCGTTTTGCACTTTTAAGAAATTACTTTACACCTTCAAATTCTGAACTTAATAAAATATAATTTATATCTCAATTATCTTCGCAACGTAAGTGAGATGCATTCTTCTTCTCTTTCATTTTGTATCGATTCACTTTTATTTCAGAAACAATTTCCAATGCCTTTGCTATATTGTAATTAATCTTTATAAGAAGAGTGACGGGAGCTGTACACCTTACGAAACCTTATCCAATTTACATACGAAATACTAAATTTATTAAGTCCAGTTTACTAAGGAAATATAATTTTCTTTATCCGGATAATAACAAATAACATTGTTGTTATATTTCGTGGTGGTCATTTTTTTTACTTGCCTTGTATATTTTTGTTATTGTTTTATGTCGATTGTCAGGAAATGTGGAAGGAAAGAATGGACGAAACAGAACAGGAGGGGACACGTGGGATGGAGAGTAGCTGATGAAGTCACAGGTGTGTGACGAAAGATTTCCAGACAATGGACATAAAATAGGAAGAACAATAAGACTGAAACGACACAGAGTAGTGTATTCTCCTCGGGGAAAGACAAAGATTATCAAGAAATTATATGAGGGTGGAAGTTCCGATGCTGTGGTTCGCGAGTTTGGTGTCAATGAATTTACCATTTATTCTAATACGACGGCAACTGATCTTAAGAAACGTCGCAGACAAGTGTATTCTATTCAGGAAAAGGTAGTGACGATCAAGACAATACTTGACAGTAGAACCAATGCCATTTTAAGCTCATGACTCTAACATTCATCCAAGTGACAATGTGTGTGGAGACGATTCACTTATCGCTGATTCACTTATTGCCGATTCACTTATCGCTGATTCACTTATCGCTGATTCACTTATCGCTGATTCACTTATCGCTGATTCACTTATTACAGTGCATTTTCTTGGAACCAAATCCCAGCGATAAACGAAAAGAAATGTACGCGATATTCGTAAGAGACTAGGGTGGCCATGGATGGAGTGTCTTTCCACGTGGTTCTGCTTAATGAAGATTGAGTTGGGTCTAAGCAATAACATGATATGTAATTCCGACTTTAAATACGTTTAAGTAAGAAAGTATGACAACAACCGCAATATCTCTGATTACAAGAGGATTGATGGATTGGTTATGACCGGGGATTAAAGACCACAAATGAGTCAACAACAACAACGACGACGACGACAACAACAACAACAACAGCAACAACAAAAGCAACAATAATAGCTACAAGTAATTTTGAAAATGAGTGATGGAAAACCTAAAGCGTTGACATCAACAGAGAATTCCACTATATTGATTTATTATTATTATTATTATTATTATTATTATTATTATTATTATCATTATTATTATTATTATCATTTTTATTATCATTATTATTATTATTATTATTATTATTATTATTATTATTATCATTATTATTATTATCATTATTATTATTATTATTATTATTATTATTATTATTATTATTATCATTATTATTATTATTATTATTA
>NC_069004.1:5175224-5176205 GCF_001194135.2 Octopus bimaculoides | reverse complement strand
ATATATATATATATATATACACATATATATACATATACAAATACATATACACGGATACACTTACACACACTCACACACAAACATTACACTCATACAGGTGCGTTTGCGTTTGTGTTGGTGTGTCTGTGTCTGTGTGGGGCGGGCGTAACTATGTGGTGTACATGTGTATAGCCATGTGTGTCAAACAAGTGTTCTTTCCCTGCAGGTTTTATGGTTGATGCTGTGTCTTCAGAGTAAATATTTCTTCACGAAAAACACATAAGTCAATAATTTTTTCCTTTTCTCTGTCTCTCCCCCTCTCTCTCTCTCACTCCCTCTCTCCCTGTCTCTCTCACACTCCCTCTCTCTTTACCCAATACTCTTCTTCAGAAACAACCGCTCTTCTTATTTCTTATTCTCTCCTCTACTCTTAACTCGTCCTCACTATACAGCACCCCATTTCTCTCTCTCATTTCCAAATCACTTTTATTTCTCTCTTTCTCTTCTCCCTTCTTCCTCTCTGTCTTCCTTCCAAAAAATCCTCCTCTTTCTTTCATACTCTCTCTTCTCCCCACGCTCTCTTTTCTCTATAGTTCCCTCCTTTGTGCGCCTCTTTTCCAAATACCTCCCTCTCTTTTCTTTGTGATCCTCTCTAAACCACCCCTTCTATATTTCTTTCTTCTTTATTCTCTCAGTCACTTCTCTCAATATGTCATCCTCTTTTCTCTTGCTTTCTCAAATCTCTTTTCTCTTCTCCTTTTCTTTTTACCCCTCTTCTCTTTAATCTTTACTTCCTCTTCTTTTCTGAACTCTGTATCTTTTTATTTCGCTCTAATTTGTCTCCTTTTTCCAAATCTCTTCTCGCTCTCGTCCTCTCTTCCTGCCACTCTTTCCCCAAATATCCCGTATTTCTTACTCGCTGTTCTTTTCTCTCTCTCTCTCTCTCTCTCTCTCTCTCTCTCTCTCTCTCTCTCTCTATATATATATATATATATATATATA
>NC_069004.1:5173183-5173869 GCF_001194135.2 Octopus bimaculoides | reverse complement strand
ATATATATATATATATATATAAGAAAATAAATAAAAGAATGTCTATATATCTTGCTCAGTAGGAATCTATACATATGTCTGTATATATATTGCTCAATATAAATCTATACAACCACGTGTCTGTCTGTCTGTCTTGCAGCCTACCCTTCTGCCTGTGTGCCTGTCTGCCTGTCTGCCTATCTGCCTACCTGTGTGCCTGGCAGTTTGTCTTCCTATATTTTTTCCTGTTCATTTCCCTCACTACGCTACTTCCTTTTCCTCTCTTTAAAACACAGTGTTTTTTTCTTCTCGATATAACATTCATTCACTTACGTACCTCTCCGTCTTTTCGTCCATTTTATCAAAATTGCATTTTTTTTTCTCTCTTTCACTGCAAAAGTAGTTTTTATTGATTCATTTGTAATTCATTTCACTAAGTTTTTCAATCGATGTGAATAGACAGATACTCACATGCGTAATCGCACGCACACACACATAAACACAGTCACACTCACACTCTCACGTACACACACACACTCATAGACATACACAAACTTATACGTATACATAAAAGCATATAAATAAGTAGGTATATATTATACACATTCTTACACTGTATGTTAACATCTGTATATATGTACACACACACACACACACACACATATGTACATAAATATATATATACGTATACTCATACATATATACAC
>NC_069004.1:5171620-5172690 GCF_001194135.2 Octopus bimaculoides | reverse complement strand
ATATTTGAGTTTTCTTCGACATTTTGCCTTCGAAATATCCAATTTTGAAGATCTTCAGGGCGACTGTCATCTTTCAATCTAAATTTTCCAGCTTTAAATTTTGCAAACCACATTCGAACAGTAGATTCACCTACAGTATCATCACCACGAACTTCACAAATGTTTTAGAAAGTCTTTGCAGCATTTTCTCCATTTCTAAGAAAGAAAAACATTGCAATGCAAATATGAAATTTTTAGGGAACCATTTCAAAAGTCAATAAAGGGTAACCGAAATGGAAGCTAAATCTATTTTTAGACAAGGAACAAAGAAGAGATGCATTACCACTTCAAACAACGCCAAAGTTTTAAATGTGTTACCTTTCAGGTATGTTAAATGAAACGTTAAACGATTTAGCTATAAAACGCTCAGAACTTTCCGGACGACCTAATATATATATATCCGATTTCTGTGGTCGGAAGGTGTACCAGGTGCTGAAATTCATCGGAGGCTTTTAGCACAATAAGGGGACAGTGCACTACCGCGTAGACGGGTGTATGAGTGGATCGAGAAGTTAAAAGTGGCCGGACAAGTGTGACGCATGAAGAGGGATCAGGATGCCCGTCAGCCTCCACCACTGAAGAGAAGATTCAGCAAGTTCGAAAGATGATAATAGTGAACCGGTTCACCATTACTATCTCTCGGATCACTGCTCTTTGTTCTTCTTTGGGGCACATTGCTAGTGGAGTGGCCATGCTTTCACTGTAAAGCCAGAAAGAGAAATTACGCGATCAGGCTCAAACTGCGATCACGTAATCACAATAGTACCGACTGAAGCACGCATGCGCAGAAAGCTGTGTGACAATAATAATGATGTGTTATGGCGAAAGTGCGGAAAATTTTTTACTTCACCTCGTATATATATGTACGCATATATATATACCTTATATATTATTCTCAATTTGAGGAAGCAATTTCCCCGTAAGGGATTTTTAATAGCAATCCAGATACCAGCTAGCTTTATCAAATATATTGAAAGAAAGTTCCTCAATATAAAATGAACCAAGCATCTATTATATTTTTTCATCTCCAT
>NC_069004.1:5164450-5166356 GCF_001194135.2 Octopus bimaculoides | reverse complement strand
ATATATATATATATATATATATATATATATATATACATACATTATATACACACATATGTATAGACACACACACATATATATTTAAATATATATGCATATCAGTACTCACACACGCATGTACTGTACATATAAATATTGTACATATGTGTACTTATATACACATTTATTTATGTATGTGTTTATATGTATATATTTATATATACAAGCATATATATATATATATATATATATCGTGCATCTTGTGTGTACGGAAACATGTACAACCACTGCTTGTATGTTTCGAGCTCTACGAAGACTATTGCATTCCACACTGCTTCCAGAATAATGGTAAATTAACTACTATGCCGATTAGAGTAAATAACAATAATGATGACCCTTTCTGCTGAAGGCTCAAGACCTGAAATCTGTGGGGATGAAACTTGTCGATTACTGGCGACCCCAGTGTTTCACTGGTAGTTAATTTAACCATAGTTTTTAGCATAAGCGTCACAGAAATGCAAGAAGTCAATTAAACTATCCGTGAGCCTTCCTAGACAAAAAGAAAACAAAAAAACGTCATCAATGAACCGTAAGCAAAGAATTAGTTCATGACCATGAAAGGATTTGAATGTCTTCAGTAACTGTGTTTCGAATTTCGTCACGAAGGCATTAGCGAAATTAACCGCCAAAGGAGTATCCATGGCGCAACCTCTCGTCTGGTGGTAAAATCTTTGTCAAAACTTCATTGTGTTACTTTGTGTTACTAGTTGCGTACTGGGGTCGATCTAATCGACTGTCCCCTCGCCCAGAATTTCGGGCCTTGTGCCTAGAGTAGAAAAGATTATTATTATTATTATTATTATTATTATTATTATTATTATTATTATTATTATTATTATTATTATTATTATTGTTGTTGTTGTTGTTGTTGTTGTTGTTGTTACTATTCTTCGTATTACTATTAATCTGTGTTTTGGGGAGGACAATGTTCATCTGACGGAGATATTTACATTTGAAAAAGAATTTCCCAACAGAGGTCATTGTCAATTTGAATTTCTTTGTTCTTGCTTTCTGCTGTTGTTATCACACGTGAAGAGATAAGATTCATACGTAATTTTTGGCAAATTATGGAGAAAAGATATAGTGTTAATTAAATTTCTTGACGTCTGTGTTTACAATTCTTTATGACAGTTTAAAATTTCTTTTACTTACTAGAATTTTGGTAAATATTGTTTACGAACAAATCTTCGGATTCATTGAATAAGCATATAAATACTTCCGCGCATGCGTGTGTATGTGTGTGCGTGGTGTATGTATATACGTATATATAATGTATATATTTGTATATGTTTATGTCTGTATACTTATATAGGTATATGTTTTTGTATACAGACATATGCGTATGTATGTACGTACGTACGGATGTATATATGTATGCGTGTGTGCGTGTATGCGTGTGTATATGTATGTATGTATACGAAGAGAGAGAGAGAGAGAGAGAGAGAGAGAGACAGACAGACATACAGACAGACAGAGTGAGAAACAGGGGAACATATTGAAATTTCAAAGGTGTTTTGTTGAATATTCTATAGGACGTACATTGTAGGAGAAACAATTTTTTGGTGTAAAGTAAGGAAATTTACGCCTACAGGCATAGCTACATGAACGCTATATGGAGGTGTGAACCATCATGTGTTACTCTGTGTTTATGGTCTGTGCTCACATAAATAGATAGATAGATAGATTGATAGATAGATAGATAGATAGATTGATAGATAGATAGATAGATAGATAGATAGATACATTCATACGTACATACAGGTTCACACTTATTTAAAGATAGATACATATATACATGCATATATACATATATATATATGTATATGCGTATATATATATATATATATATATATGTATGTATATATAT
>NC_069004.1:5163029-5164074 GCF_001194135.2 Octopus bimaculoides | reverse complement strand
TATATATATATATATATATATATATATATATACATATGCATATATAAATATATACATATATGTATGTGTGTATATATTTATATATATAGATATAGATATACACACACACACACACTCACACACACTCACACACACACATAAACACACAAGTAAGTTTTGTGTGGCAGTATATTCTAAAAAGGATATTGCGCTGATACTTTTTAATATTCAAGCTGTAGAGACAATTCGTTTTCAATATTAAACTTGTGCTCATGTGTTCAAATGTTGTGGAGATCGATTAGCTTTTCATACGTCTGGGATCGATCGAATATAAGTACCATGTTAGTACTTGTGTCAATCTACTCGGTTATATTTACTCTCCGAATTTTTGCTTTTGTAATTATGTTAGACACCAACATTAAATCGATATTGAAATTTGAATTCAATATAAGAAAGTGTATTAAAACTTCTTGCCACTATCTTTAGACGTGTTTCGAAAGTTGTGTCTTCAGCACCGCGTAGTGTATGTTGTGGTCAACGTTGCTGCCCTTGCTTAGATCAAGAAAAAATAATTCGACAGTGTTAAATATTTATAATCTGTTACAAGATGAAGCCCCGCTTTACACATTGTTAACAAATTGTCTTGTTACTGTGGAGGTGCTTATTACCGGACCGTCTAAACGAAAATTCTAGATTAAAATAGATGAAGATTTTCATATAGCCTAACAACACTTAGTACAGTATGGAAAACTGTACAGAAATTGTAAATTCTCACTATATATATATATATATATATATGTGTGTGTGTGTGTGTGTGTGTGTGTGTGTTGTGTGTGTGTGTGTATGGAGGCACAATGGCCCAGTGGTTAGGGCAACGGTTTCACGGAATCGATTCTCAGACCGGGCGTTGTGTGTGTTTATTGAACGAAAACACCTAAAGCTCCACGAGGCTTCGGCAGGGGGTGGTGACCACCCCTGTTGTACTCTTTCGCCCCAACATTCTCTCACTCTTTCTTCCTGTTTCTTGAGTAACGTTGCGATGGACTGGCGTCCCGTCCAGCTGGTG
>NC_069004.1:5158126-5160894 GCF_001194135.2 Octopus bimaculoides | reverse complement strand
ATTAATGGAGAATCTTGGCTCTCACAATATGGAAACTTTTCTTGCGGAACGGGAAAATTGACATACCGTCCAGCCTTCTACCGGCCCCTCGGTCTAGCTAGGAGTATTCCGTACGGTTTGGCTTAGGCTGGTAGCTGACATCCTGAAGTTGTCCCAGGATGTGTCACAGCATGTGGCATCCCAAATGAGGGTCCGGCAGCTACGGAACGGGAAAATTGTCATACTGATTGAATTTTTGAGATGTCTCTTTTGAATGTAATGTTTTTTTAATATTTGCGTAGGTGTTATTCTAAACAGCAATAGTAGTAAAGTTAGGAAGGAGGTGGCGGAGAGGAAGAAGAAGACGAAGAAGAAGAAGGAGAAAGAGAAGGAGAAGAAGAGAGAGAATAATTATAAAAGAATGCGGAAGTGGTATGATAGTAGTAGGATGTTAAATGGTCAAGTGTCCTGAAAGTGGCTCGTTGTGCGTGCTAGTAGTGATTGAGACTGTTTTTCATGAATTCTTGGGTGTCTCTTTTGAATGTATCATTTTTAATATTTGTGTGTTATTCTAAGGTCGTGATAGCTATGTCATTTGTTGCAGATGCATTCAAAAGGGGTCTGTATTTTGTGATAAAGAACCATTCTTTACTAATTCGTTGACTACAGGTTGTATCGTCCCTGAATTAATAGAGTAGAAAATTTTTGAAGCTTGGATTTTTGTTATTGGCGCAAATGTTGATGTGTTGGCTGAATGCTATTTTTCCGTTTTGGGGAATTTTGATCTTGGATCTGTGCAGAGCCATCCTTTGACGTAGACTGTTTTTTTTTGTTTGGCCTATATACACACATATAAACTTCAGGTTTCCATGTCTTTTCTTTTCATAAACGATCCAGTGTAGCCGGTCATCGCTTTCGCTTTTAGTCCCTGTAATATTCTCTTTATACATTGCCCTTATGGCAAATACAAGATCAGCTTTGCTTTTAATCCTATCACGATTAATTGACGAAAACCCTCTCCTCAAATTTGCTGCCCTTGAGGCTAAACTAGACATCGTTATTGCTATTTCTGTTGTTTTTGCTCTCGTCGTCATCGTCATCGTCGTCGTCGTCGTCGTCGTCGTCGTCGTCGACGTCGTGGTTGTTTTTGTTATCGTTGTCGCGTTGCTGTTGTTGTTGTTGTTGTTTCGGCTGGTCAGTTGATCGATGGTGTTGGACGTTCAAATCGAAAAAAAAAAAAGTCAAAACAAAAAAAGGAAAAGACAGAAATCGGCGGACAAACAGACAGACAAAATGGCGTTAACTATCGTCCAGGGAATTCGCAAAAATGTTATTAATTTGTCGTTAAAATAGAAAAGAAAGGAAACGAAAAAATAAAAGAAAAAAGAAAAAAGAAAAACAATGAGGAGTAAAAGAAGAAAAATATAGGCTTTCCGCTGTTGTGAGTCTTGACAAACAACATGTACGATAACAATAAAAACAATAACAGCAGCAGCGGCAGCAGCAGCGGCAGCAGCAGCAGTAGCAGCAGTAGCAGCAGTAGCAGCAGCAGTTACCACTTACATCAGCACTGATAATAATAAGAACAGTAATACCGTTAACAGCAACAAAAGCTGCACACCTGTAAAGAAAGGTATCCTCTGTATGGTTAACTTATGTGCTAGAAATAGCAACCTAGTCTTCCTCAAATCATCCGTGCGGTCCCCCCCCAAAAAACAAAAGAAAAAGGGGCATAATTAAATAATGCATCCTTAGATAGTCGCTATAATATCGGTGACACGGTCACGGTTGGAATCACATTGGACGTCGGTCTGCTTTCATCCTTTCGGGGTCGATAAATTAAGTACCAGTGAAACACTGGGGTCGATGTAATCGACTAGTCTCCTCCCCAAAAATTTCAGACCTACTGTTTATAGTAGACTGTTATTATTATTATTATTATTATTATTATTATTATTATTATTATTATTATTATTATTATTGAGTGAGAGAGCAGGGCATGCCATCAAAGTGACACTGGGGTAAAATATATGAAGCTCAGTATACCCATCATGACTACCCGTCTGATAAGGGTACACCAGGCACCTGCGTCACAACCATATGCGCGCAACATGGTGAACTCATATCAAGATAAACAGCGCATGACCTTTCAGGTGGGGGCCCAGTTACAATTATGTTCAGGTTCCGTGGCCCATCCTGCTTAAAAGGTCCCTGAATAAGGGTTGTTTAAGGATGTTGAACGAAACACCCGTGTTTCTAGAGGTGGATTATCCAAGCCCCCCAAAATTCTTCTCAACATGTGACTATGATGCCTCCCCACCACTACTTCTGCTCGTGATCAGAAATGCACATATCGTCAGCCACTAAGGGACGTGCTCAACTAGTATTAGGCAGAATATTTGTCGTATCCCATCTTTTATACCAAGGCAAAACAATGTACATGGTAAGACTTCCAGTCAGTTAAGACCAGAAGCCATGAGAACAACTGCCTGGTACTGCATCAGGGCAATTATCATCATCATCATCATCATCATCATCATCATCATCATCATCATTATTATTATTATTATTATTATTATTATTTGGTGTTTTCCAAAACGAACGTAACGGTTGTGCGACAATAATTTATTAATCAATTGAAAAATGTAAACTTTTATTTCTGGAACCTAAAGAATATTCCCTCATCAAACCTAAATAAATCTCCTCACCATACATTTCTATAAATCTACATTATCTAAACAGATATTTCCCCCCCTCTCCTCTCCTCTGCTATTTCCCCTTTTCAACAC
>NC_069004.1:5155647-5157799 GCF_001194135.2 Octopus bimaculoides | reverse complement strand
ATATATATGTGTGTGTGTGTGTGTGTGTGAGTGTGTGTGTGTGTGTGTGTGTGCGTGTGTGCGTGTATGCACACACATACTCCTATCGTGTCATGTTTGATAAATAATTGGAAAGTATCAAACAAAATATAGCGATCGATACAAAATTGTTGAATAATGTATTTATATGTATAAAACAATACGAGTAGACCGATAATTTTGATTCTAGTGCGCGTGCGCACACACATATTTATACACACACACTCATACACATATAAATAAATACATATACATATACATACATAAGTACATACATATATACACTTAGATAGATAGATAGATAGATAGATAGATAGACAGATAGATAAATGTATAAATATACACGCATATATATATATATATATATATATATACATACATATATATGCACACACTCACATACGTATATGCGTCTGTCTTTACTAGTGTTTATATACCAATGTAACGTATATAAAATTCCACTCCAGCCATCTCATACCCTATCTATCGCCATCCTTATCTCTGATTCTCTTTCTGTATGTGTCTATATGTGTAGATATTTCTGCATGTACGTGTGTGTGTGTATGTCTGCATACGTATCTGCGTACGTAGGTACTAAATCTATATATAGAAAGAGAGAGACCTTACCTCCTCGGGCTAAACAAACAACACATCACATTTATTTCCCAATTCAGTCTGACATCGCCAGGATTGCTTCTGGTATAAATGATTGAAACGGTATTATGATTGTAGTTACAGATGTAGCCGTTTCGGTGGTTGTGGTGGTGTGATAGTGGAGATGGTTGTGGTGGTGGTGGTGGTAGTGGCTGTATGATTGTTGTTGTAGTTGTATCGGTGGTTGTTGTGGCAGTGGTGCTGAGAGCGTTTTAGTCACTGTTTGTAATACTGTAGCGGTTGTAGTACTGAGGGTAGTTGTGGTTTTGACTGCGTTAGTTTTGTTGTAGTTTCTGCTATAGTTGTTTAAGTGGTTGTATTGTAGTTCTTGGTATTATTGTAGTTACTGCCGTAGTTTGTTGCGGTAGTTCTAGTGGGGATTGTTGAGGTGGTCATGGTTGCTATGGCATCGTTGTAATTACTGAAAACGGAGAACCAAAATGAACATTATGGACACCTCATCCATTTTTTTGCTTATAAAAAAAAAAACAACCAAAACTAAAAATCGGCGGCAACCTGCACCAATGTATGTGTTGTGAATGGAGAGGACTCTGCTGCGGAACGCATGTGCCATAAATGACTTCCAAAATTTCGATCGGAAATTTCTTCGATTCAAGATGCACCTCACTCAGGCCGGCCGAGATTAACAGCGACACCAAGCCACGTGATACGACCAGAATGATTGTAGATATTCTCCAAATATCCAAAATCACATGTTGGAAACCGTCTGCTTGAACTTGGTTACGTCAGCAGATTCGATGTTTGCGTACCAAATCAACTGGGTAAAGCTAACCTCGCCCAAAGGATTTTCCATCTGCACTTCGTTGCAGAAACATGAAGAAAATGGTCCTATTTGGAATAAAATGGTGACAGAGTACGTAAAATGTATCGTCTGTAACAATGTGAAGCACAACCACGCCTGCGCCTCTAATAGAACATAGAACGCTTCACAAATTTGCTTTTCCACTTTGCGCATGGTTATGGTTCCAGTTTTACTAGAAACGTTGCTGAAGCAATTGTATGGTGTATATGTAAATGTGAATGCGTGTGCCAATGCATAGGCTAAATTCGATCGTTTAGTGGTAAAGACAAGACGGTAAAACATTGGAAAGAAGCTCCATTGGTAAGAAGAACATACGGGAGTAAAGGTTGTGCACGTGCTGGAAAAGTAATGGCGCATACCTATGGTCTAAAAAGATATGTTCACTCACTAAATATATACAGATACACAGATACATGGAGACACACGTATACACGTTCATACATTAATTCAGGAATATATAAATCTCTTTAGATTTCTTGACACAAAGATTTCTTGTCACTTCGAAGAACTTAAATATCTAAATGTCAAAGAAAAATATAAATATATTCATGGCTAAATTCTTAGATTCATTTCTGTATGTATGTATGTAAGTATGTATGAATATACATATACATACATACATACATACATAATTATATATATATTATATATATATAT
>NC_069004.1:5154121-5155355 GCF_001194135.2 Octopus bimaculoides | reverse complement strand
TATATATATATTTATATAGCATCCGGATAAACACATCCATAAATTCATATGTTAATGTATATGTACATGCATATATGTATATACGTAATCATATGTATAGAGATACACATACGCACACACATTTATACATGCATACATACATACATACATACATACATGACGATGGGTGTGAATGTATAAGTGCATGATCCCATAAAACACCTTTTAAAGTTAATGTACCCCAGTTCGTGCCTCCAGTTTTATGACGAAAATTTGCTGATACATACATACATACATACATACATAAATACGTATATATATATGCATGTGTATGTGTGTGTGTGTGTGTGTGTGTGTGTGTGTGTGTGTATGTGTGTCTGTGTTTGTACAAATGTGTGCTCTCTCTTTCATGTCTTCAATTTTTCGTTAATCGGCAGCCATTTTGATTCGCCGTTCGATTTCATGACTAGATGCTGCTGTGCAAATAAAATTCCAATAAAAGACAATATAAGGCAATAACTGAAGAGAGCAGACACATGGAATTATTGAGGTAGTTTGTGCCGAGGTATTAAAGTCAATTCCGCTATGTTACTCTCCCAAGAGGAATTAAGGAACACGAACCTGAGGTGCGCAGATTTCTTCTATTATATATATAGAGTATAGTGGACTGCTTCGAACGAGTGCTTATATGCGTGTCTTCAAATATATGTACATGAGCATAAGTATATACATACATACATACATACATACATACATACATACATACACGCACATGTATATATAGATGTATGTACATGCATATGTACTTATGTATATGTATATTTACACTTACAGATGTACACATATAGGTACATATAAGGATTTATTTATATATGTATGTATATATATATATATATATATATATATATATATATATATATATATATATATATATACATACATACATATGCATACATATGCATACATATGCACACATACACATACAAGCACCCACCACAAACACAAGCATGAATATGTTTTAAACTAGGTGCGTACGACTGTGATTAAATCCGCCGAAAATGAGTTTAGTTTTGTTTTGGAACGATATTTTTCGTAGCCAGGCTATGCTTCGTTATAAGCTATAGTACAATGACAGCAATTAGAAATGGAACAAAAGTGACAATGACTGTGTGTATATGTGAGAGTGTGTATGTGTGTGTGTGTGTGTGTGTGTGTGTGTGTGTGTGTGTGTGTGTGTGTGTGTGTGTGTGTGTGT
>NC_069004.1:5147528-5148078 GCF_001194135.2 Octopus bimaculoides | reverse complement strand
ATTTCAAAAGGAAATGATACATAGTGCAAAGGTGTGGATCTTCCTTCCATGGCATTCTCATCGAGACTGCGTCTTCGTTGAGACTTTCTATGTTGTCTCTTTTTTTTAAAACAGCCATAGTTTCACTGAAAAATAATTTTCATATCCGTTATTAGCGCCGTGGCATCACAATATTTTCGCAGCAGCGGGGTTTCAGAGAAGAGCGTGAGGATGGGTAGGGGATAGTGGGTATCAAAGTTGATTCAAAGAATGAGAGTGTAGTGACGAAGCCACATTGGTTAAAAGGAACCAGCACCAACGTCATGGCAATTGTCAGACGAAAAATAGCCGCGGTAGCAGCAATGAAAAAGCATTGACGTCACAGTTACAATGTCTCAATACCACTACTGTGTTGATATCAGTGTATGTGAACGAGAAAGTATTCCATTGCCATTTAGGGCAGCTGTTGCGACAAAAACGATGACGAATTGCTACAAAAATAACAACAGTTACAACAACAACAACAACAACAACAACAACAACAACAACAACAACAACATCATCGTGGAGA
>NC_069004.1:5144015-5147518 GCF_001194135.2 Octopus bimaculoides | reverse complement strand
ATATATACATATATATATATATATATACATATATATGTATATATATATATATGTATGTATATACATTAATGATACATATATACCGATGCACCTACTGAATGTCCATTACATGCTAATGGATTTTACATGCATAATTTATTTCCGACATATTGACGCGTGTGTATAGGTGAAATAGGTCAAAGGGTGCGGGCGTTAATTGTAATCTCGGTTGCCTGATGAATGAAAGAACAAAGCTATTCGATAAAAGGAATCCCTAAAAAGGAGAAGGCTTTTCTTCTTTCGTAATCAATTAAACTACTTAAAATCGTTTTGTTACCTTTCTTTCATTTTGTCCATAGATACTCGCTCTGCATTTCCCGGCTCATTTCCTCGCTCTTGTCGACACAAGCCTTTACTTAATTATGTATGTGTGCATGTGTTTATCTATCTATCTATCTATCTATCTATCTATCTATCTATCTATCTATCTATCTATCTATCTGTCTGTCTGTCTGTCTGTCTGTCTATCTATCCACCCACCAACCCAATAAATATACCCATCTACCTATCTATCCAAAACCCACCCACCTACCTACCTACCTACCTACCTACCTACCTACCTACCTGCCTGCCTGCCTGCCTGCCTGCCTACCTACCTACCTACCTACGTATGTATGTATGTATGTATGCATCTACCTACGTATGCAAGAAGTGTTATAGAGTAATCTCCCTTTAGTAAGTTTCTCGGAAGATTACATTTCGTGAGAAGTAATTATTCAAGAAGCTTCGCGTTTCTCTTGGAAGTTTCTAGAATGTCTAGCGTTCCGTAATTAAAAACAGTTTGCTTGCCCTGCTCTTTGCTTCTTTGTCGATTAGACTCAGAGCCAGTCACGTCGTTGCTATGTCTATCTATTTCCCTATGCCACATTACTAAAAACCACTATTTAGTTTGTTATTTCTACATTTCTGAACTTTCATGTATAGATTATTTCAATCAATTAGTTTCTACATTTTGATTATGTTTCATCGACAACCAGTGAATAAAATATATTTTTATGCAATAAATATATAGTTCCTAAATTTATTCTTCTTCTCTGTAAGAATTCTTGTAACAAGATACATGCAACATTTCTAAACATATATTCACACTACATATCCTTATTCGACTTTATTCTTCCCAAACATGTCACCGTATATAGCAAGTTATTCCTCTTAGTCCATCCATCCATCCATCCATCCATCCACGCACATATATATGTATAAATATGTGCATATTTACCTACAGGCATCTATCTATCTACATACATATATACATGCATATATGTGTGTGTGTGTGTAACGATATATATATGCACACTAATCTATATGAGAATTCCCTATAATTTTATCTGCAGTGCTTTAGTGTTGAGATAAAATTAACTACACCACTCTGTCTCAACACATCGGGAAGCAAAATGATAATTAAGCTGGCAACATCTCTCTCAACAGGATTATTGTTTAAATTGCTATCTTCTTGTATATATTAACCAAATATAGTTAGCGACTCTACACACAAAATTTTATTGCATGTTGATGGAGCAACATACAATTATCTATGCATAAATTGAACAATCGGGACAAATCAAACCCATTTTATACAATGCCTGACAAAAATTTATTATCTGTCACTGTCATTACAACGATACCTCCTCAGACTGGAAGCTGTAATTACGTAAGGGTGAATGGTATTGTAATGTCAGAAGGTCGTAATTTATTTCTTGGTAGAATGGTAACTTCTCCATTAAATCCACCGTCAAAAATAATGTCAGCTTCAACGATGCGGTCACGTGAATGGATTATTCCAAACCGTTCTCCATTACAAACCCTATTAGCTTTATTCAAATTTCACAATAGCGTTACTCCATATCCCATTTTTTCAAGGTCAAAATATGGATGCTGTAATGTGTCATAATTGCAGCCGTTCAGGAATTACGCTGGATAATAGTATATATTCTCTTTCTCATCGTTTACTTCCAGGTGAATCATTGCTTTTGGTAATGACTGATTCACTGATTCTATATGATGCTATAACCAAATATATTGATAGAATCATCATTTATAGAATCAACTGCAGTATTTAGTATGATGTAAGATTACTCGTCTTTTGAAACTTGAGGGAGATCCAATGGATTGCGAAAAACATATATATTTGTATGTATGAAAAATATATACAAATATATGTACACATACATATACACACACATATCTATCTATCTATCTATCTATCTATCTATCTATCTATCTATCTATCTATCTATCTATCTATCTATCTACCTCTCTCTCTCTCTCTCTCTATATATATATATATATATAAACATACAGTGTACATTTAAACACGTAAGAGAGATGTCCATAATAGGACACCTAATATCCAATCGCATCACAATACACATTACTCTTATGACATCATCAACAATAATGACAACAACAGCATAAGTCAACAGTAACGCAGTGACGTCAGCTAGTGTTATCTCTGTAGCTTAACCACATTGCCGGCTACCTCAGACATTTTGTTTCTCGTATGGTTAGCGGTAGTCTTTCATCTAAATTTCTAACTTGACTAACCTAAAACTTTGATACATAAACCTACTTAACATTTAAAGATGTGCTTTAGTAAGGAAACACTGCGACGTGCATGAATCATTGATTTGAAAAATAAAAAGGAAAAAAATAACTCTAAAAAACATCGTTTAGAATGTACTGAAAAAAATGTCTACTCAACCGGATATGGATATGATCAAAGATCGTAGAAAAAAGTGAGAAAAAAGCTTCAAGAAATGACTGTTTTAATGTTCTTTTTTTCTCTTTTGTTTTGACAAAAGAGAAAAAGAATATTATTGTCGCAACATCACAAAATAACGCGGCGTGTTGACAAAATAATTAGCACGGCGACCAAGTTACTTAGCGACATCTCTTCCGGTTAATTACGTTCAGAATTCAAATTTCGTTGAGGTCGACTTTACTTCTGCTTTTCATCCCTCCGTGGGTGTCGATAAAATAGAGTACCAGTGAAATACTGAGATACATGGTATGGACAAATCCCCTTCTCTCTTAAATGGCTGGCATTGTACATAATTTAAAGACATTATTTTGAATAGTGAAGTCGTAATGTTACAGATGAAGGCAGCGAGCTGGTAAATCGTTACTGCGCCGGAAAGTAAAATGCTTAGCGGTATTTCTTCCAACATTACGTCCCTAGTTCAAATGCTGCCGGAGTCGACTTCGCCTTTCATCCTTTCGGGATCGATAAAATAGGTACCAGTTGAACACTGAGGTCGATGTAATCGACTTAATCCATCCCCACCAAATTTCAGGCCTTGTGTCTGTAATAGAAAAGAATATATAAAAAAAGGCAAGGCTCCGAGCTGGCAAAATCGTTACCGTTCCGGAAAAAAATGCTTAGCGGAAGTTCTTCTGAACTGGCATCTCGTATTCGTGACTCAGATGTAGGACTGCATAATTGAAGCTGGAGTTATTCGACGCCG
>NC_069004.1:5142637-5143111 GCF_001194135.2 Octopus bimaculoides | reverse complement strand
CTTCCTTCCTTCCTCCTCCTCCTCCTCCTCCTCCTCCTTCACGCGGAGCGTCTTGTCGGCGTCGACATTGTCGTTGTACAGGTTGTTGTTCTTGATGTTGTTACTGTAGTCGTTGTTGCTGCTGCTATCGCCACCGTTGCTGTTCTTGTTGCTGCCGTTACAGCTGTCATTTGTTTTCGTTATAGTTGTTGCTGTTGTTGTTGTTGTTGTTGTTGTTGTTGTTGTTGTTGTTGTTGTTCCTGCTGCTCTTTTTGAAGATTAATAGGTTTAAAGCAAACCTTGAAATTAATTACGTAATTACTTAAATATAAAATGGTGGGGTTTACAGGAAAGATGGCTGAGTGAGTGAAGTGTTTGTCAGTCACATGTTGGACATGAGTTCGAATCTCCTACACATGAACGTACAATTTGAGAGAGAGAGAGAGAACGAGTGTGACAGAAAAAGGGAGAAAAAAGAAGAGAGAGAGAGGGGGG
>NC_069004.1:5138865-5142376 GCF_001194135.2 Octopus bimaculoides | reverse complement strand
AAAGATAGAATGGGAGATTTTCCCAATGTGTCGCCTCAGTTCATAAAGTCGACTCTTTACTGTGGTCCTGCTCAGTAGCGAAGCTATATATGTGCCGCTTGGAGCATTCCTTGAGTCTTCCGCCCTTTCCCGTGGGCCTCGACGAGCCCATTCAGAACAGTTCTATATTTAAGTGATGAGGATTTATGTACATTATTTACATTATTTACATTTCACGGATATTTGTCCTCATCTTGTTTGTTGTTAACACAATGTTTCGGTTGATATACCCCACAAGCCTTCATCAGGTGTCTGAGGCTCGTCTGATCGACTAAAGTTCTTTTAAAGCCTTGCTACAGTATGGCCGCAATCAAATGACTAAAAAAGAAAGAAAAATGATGTTTCAGCCTTTGAACACAAAAAGACATTAAATCATAGAATATATAATTAATTAATTAGTTTGATATTTGGAAGGGAATCATGGCTTAGAAACAAAAGAAAAAAAAAAGGTAATTTCTTTAAAGCTTTTATAAAACTAAAGAAGATTATGGTGAGTTCTGGGGATTAAATGTCACGCTTTTGGTTAGGAATGGAATGGTTCGCGACCTAACAAAGCTACCATATATTGATCCCAAATTTTAGTGCAAGGTGAGCAATTTCGGAGGAGGTGGGGTCAATCGATTATGTCGACTTCTAGTAACTATTGGTTTAAAATTTTGCAACAATGCCAACAATTTTGGGTGTGAGGTTAAGTCGATCATAATCACCCCACCACCACCACTAGTGCTTAACTGGTATTTATTTTGTCGACGCTGAAAGGATGAAAGGTAAAGCCGACTTCAGTGTAATTTGAACTCAGAGCGCAAAAGCATGAAATGCCGCCAAGCATTTTTGCCCTGTGCACTAACGACTCCACCAGTTCGTCGCCTTCAATGAATATTCTTTTCTACTCTTGGCACAAGGCCCAAAATTTCTAAGGAGTGGGGCCAGTCGATTAGATTGACCTCCAGTACACAACTGATAACTAATTTATCGACCCTGAAAGGTAAAGTCGACCGCGACGGAATTTGAACTCAGAACGTAAAGACAGACGAAATACCTATTTCTGTATTGCCCACAAGGGGCTAAACACAGAGGGGACAAACAAGGACAGACAAACGGATTAAGTCGATTACATCGACCCAGTGCGTAACTGGTACTTAATTTATCGACCCCGAAAGGATGAAAGGCAAAGTCGACCTCGGCGGAATTTGAACTCAGAACGTAACGGCAGACGAAATACCGCTAAGCATTTCGCCCGGCGTGCTAACAATTCTGCTAGATCGCCACCAGACAGACGAAATACCGTTAAGCATTTTGCTCGGAATGCTAACGACTCCGTCAGTTTGTCACTTTCAGTACCATTAGTATTTCTATGTAATTCTAGTACTTCTATTGTACTATTAATTTTCTGAAGGTGGCGAGCTGGCGGCGTCGTCAGAGTGTCGAGACTCGATCTGGCAGAATCGTTAGAATGTCGAGACTCGATCTGGCAGAATCGTTAGAATGTCGAGACTCCAGCTGGCAGAATCGTTAGAATGTCGAGACTCCAGCTGGCAGAATCGTTAGAGTGTCGAGACTCGGGCTAGCAGAGTCGTTAAAATGTCGAGACTCGAGGTTGTAGAAACGTTAGAGTGTCGAAGGATGAAAGATAAATTTAGCTTTGGCCGGATTCGGACTCAGAATGTGATTTTTGGTACTGTTCAGGTCTTTATCACTCGTCATATCAATTTATGAAATCCATTAGATAACTGTCAGATTTTGGAAATGTCTGAAAACATTTAAGAGGCTTTTAAAGTCTTCCTTCCCATTGGCTACTTCTCATAAAACAGCCAATATAAACATATAAATCACGCAAGACCGTTCTCCTGTCCCCCATTACGCAACCGTAACAAGCCTAATACCGGCCCTTCTAAACAATATTACGTTTTTTTTATTTTTCTCTTTCTGAAAACATTAACTTATCGAGTTAAGGTCTCTCATGCAGATGACAGTGAAACGAAGAGGCAATATTTATTGAGAAATTTCCAACTTCCAACAAGTTTGCAAATTCTATTTCCAACAAATGGATTTGCCATGCTGCTGTTCATGGTTCCATATTCCGAAACCATTCGTATATTATCTGTCAACAATAAAATTTCAACAAGAAGAGTAGATTCTGCTGACAACGTGTATTTTAGTTTTATTTTATTTGTGACGGAATGGACGAAAATACCACATGTTTCTGCAAAGAATAGTAGATGAAAAGATGGCGCGTATTCCCAAGGACTATTTCAGTTTTGTTTCTTTGACATACAAACACATCTCGATTCACTATTAACCGTTTTATATATCGATGAGTTGTCGAATATTTTCGGGTATATATTATTATCAAACTATTCCTCATTAATCGTTTGAAACATCGGAACAGTAAAACTCCAAGGTTTGGATTCCAGAAGATCCTGGATCACCTCGCTCACTTAGGACATCATGGGGAAGCGCTTACCTCCTATGTGTCCACTCTAGCCTATAAGAGCAAGTACAGACCAGGTCCACTCACTCGAGCCATTTTCGCCTCATTCACCCACATTTCAACAGATTTATTGAGGGAAAATACCTCCCTATCCCTCCAATAATAATAATAATGATAATAATAATCCTTTCTACTGGAAGCACAAGGTCTCAAATTTGAGGGAAGGAATGAAGTCGATTATATCGACTCCAGTGCGTAACTGGTACTTATTTAATCGACCCCGGTGGAATTTGAACTGAGAACATAAAGACAGACGAAAATAAATAAATAAATAATAATAATCTTTTCTACTATAGGCACGAGTCCTGAAATTTGGAGTTAGGATGGTTAATCGATTACATCGATCACAGTGCGTAACCGGTACTTAATTTATCGACCCCAAAAGGACGAACGGCAAAGTCGACCTCGGTGGAATTTATACTCAGAACGTAGCGACGGGCGAAATACTGCTAAGCATTTCGTCAAGCTCGATAACGATTCTGCCAGTTCGCCGCCTTATAATTCCCATTTCTTTATTGCCCACAAGGAGCTAAACATAGAGGGAACAAACAAGGACAGACGAACGGATTGAGTCGATTACATCGACCCCAGTGCGTAACTGGTACTTAATTTATCGACCCCGAAAGGATGAAAGGCAAAGTCGACCTCGGCGGAATCCGCCTTATAATTCCGTTTTATAAAATTTCGAAACCATTTATATATTATTTACCAACCTTGAAATTTCTACAAAGAAAGTATATCTTGTTTGCATATACTTCGATTTTGTTTATATTTGGGGCGAAATGGACGAAAATACCGTAATTTTTCATAGAATAGTGTTTAGATTAAAAGAAAACGCGTTTTCCCACAGCTCAAATGTGAAATCCAATTGGAAACTCAACATTTGAAAGTCATACATTCGAAAAGTTAGTGTACAGTTTCAAATACCACTGAAGATAAAACAATTATTTTTTATTTCTTGCTCTCACTTTAATATATATA
>NC_069004.1:5136893-5138332 GCF_001194135.2 Octopus bimaculoides | reverse complement strand
ATGTATAATTGTGTGAAGTATAATGCTTCATCGATATTGCTATCAATATTAGTAGATTATTCTAACTAGATGTAAATTGATATCGTTGTATACTAAATTTGGAGGCGCCTGGCTTCATGGTGATGCGTTGTGTTCCTGAGCAAAAACGCTTCATTTCACGTTGCCGCAGTCCACTCAGCTGTAGAAATAAGTTTAACCTAGAAAGGGATGGGCTCCACCAACCAGGTTTTCTCGCCCTAGATACGTTGCATGGCTGCAGCGCCCCAACGACCCCCAAAGGGTTAAGGGACTTGTCAATTGTCAATATGGTTGTGAGCTGGCAGAATCTTTAGCATGCCGGACAAAATGCTGAGCCTCATTTCTTCCGTTTTTACGCTCTGAGTTAAAATTCCCCCGAGGTCCTATTCGTCTTTCCTCTAAGTAATCGATTAATCCCTCTCCACAAATTCACGCCTTATGTCTATAAAACTATAAAAGAAAAGCTTTTTATAGCAGGCAGCGAGCTGGCACACTCGATAGCACTTCGCGCATTGACGCTGAGCGACATTTCTGCGGTCTTTGCGTTCTAAGTTCAAATTCCACCGAGGTCGACTTCGTCTTTCATTTTTTTTTCGGGGTCAATAAAATAAATACCAGTTGAGCAACTGGGTCGATATAACCGACCATCTCCCTCCCACCAAATTTCAAGCCCTTTACCTATGTATCTATCTCTGTATGTATTTATGTATATATGTTGTATATGTTTTGTGTATATAAATGTTGTATATGTTTTTAATCTTTCGAAACAGAAACTCTATCCTTCAATTTGTTTATCAGCAACAATGATACAACAATGATAATTGTTACACATCGAACTTTAGAAAAGTATTGCATATTTTTTACCGTTCCACTTACTTTGTGTCCGTACAGTTCGCGTTAATCGCTCTCTTTCTTACCTTAACAATCGTAGCTTCTAAAGGTTGTCGCTTAACCATCTAATAACATAACCAACTGCACTAATGATTATTAGAACAAAAGTCTATTTATCGACCAGAGTTGAGGAACGGCAGATTTCCACGATATTTTCTTTCCCGCTGCTTTCGTAAAGCGACATGCTTACATCAACAGTGCAAATAACCTCCATGTTTACGCATGTATATATGTATGTATGTATGTATGTATGTATGTATGTATGTATGTATGTATGTATTGTCTTCTCTTCCTTGTCCATTCTGCAGCTATTTTCTCTCTGAATTTTTTCTTCTCTCAGCGCAGCCATGACTTTTATTTTTGTATGCGCTTCACTAATCAAGCAGGAAATGTGCTAAATCGGTGCCGGAAACATCCACATATAGCATGCATTTTTGTAACTTTAACACACAACAGAGAATGCTTACTTACATACATACATACATACATACATACATACATACAAAGATATATATATATATATATATATA
>NC_069004.1:5136196-5136744 GCF_001194135.2 Octopus bimaculoides | reverse complement strand
TACCCGTTCAGCAAAAGAATTCCGATGGAATAAGTATAATACATAAAAAGCAAAAACAAAAACAAACAAGCAAACCCATACACATAAGTACCGCAGTCAATTTGTTCGACTAAGGCACCGATGACGTTGATACAGTATGGCTGCAATCCAATGACTAAAGCAAGTAATAAAAATAAAAGCTGAATAACCCGTTTCCTTTGATGTGAACTTCCACAAGTTACTGTTTTTGTTCTCCTCTCAGAATATGCTACATCAACTGTAATAATTCTAAAAGCTTTCTGTTGAACTGTAATGCGGTAGTTGTTCTGTGTGAGTCAGTCATCCAATAGAGACAAGCGTGATGTCGAATGCTTCAGATTTTTTTTCCTTTGATTTGTAAACTGTGGCAGTTCCATCCATGTTGTTTTCCATCGTATTCACAGCCTCTACAAGGCTTTGTTACATATCGTTTCTACGTTCTATTACATGTATATAACCGCTGTAGCCAGTGTGTACTTATTTATACGAGTGTTTAGTGTATATATATATATATATATATATATATATAT
>NC_069004.1:5131513-5132731 GCF_001194135.2 Octopus bimaculoides | reverse complement strand
TATATACATATATATATGTTTTTCAGGCGAAAGACGCTTGAACGGAAAGTTGTATAAATTATATATATATATATATATATATATATTGTATACTACTTTCCGTTCCAGCGTCTTTCGCCTGAAAAACAAAGTGCCAAACGTTTTATTTTCAGTGTTAGAATTTGGTAGATTTTCGTAGGCTTCAATTAGTTTGCTACGCGGTTGAAGACAGCTTAACGTCATACCCAGAAGTCGTCTGCTTTCTTTATGCATTTATCGAAGGTCATCGTTCTGCTGTTTTGTCGTCGTCGTTGTTGTTGTTGTTTAGCAGCTTGAGTAGCGTGTTTTTATTTTCCATGGTTCTGCTTTATCAATGTCCTTCTGGTTCCTTCCATTTTGCAGATTTCACGACAAAGATTTAGAGCTCTTTAACTACACAAAACTCTCTCTCTCTCTCTCTCTCTCTCTCTCTCTCTCTCTCTCTCTCTCTCTCTCTCTCTCTCTCTCTCTATCTCCCTATCTATTTGCCTCTCTGTCTATCTAACTATTTATCTATGTACCTGCCTCTCTCTCTTTCTTTCTCTCTTTCTCGAGCCTCCGCCGTCAGGGTAGAGATCTTACACAGTAGTTCGAAGATGGAATGTTTAAATGTGGAGAGCCAGTTGTAAAGACTTAGGAATCTAAGTTTGCATCTTTTCGAGCATTACTAAGCGTCCTCTATACTGAGAATCTATGGACCTCATCTGTGAACTATACACGCGTGTGTGTATGTGTGTGTGCATAATATATATGATAAAGATTTGAGCTACGAATTGTTTCATGTATCATATTTTCAGTCTATTTCGAGAGTTTAGTAGATGCACAGAGAAGGAACAACACAAAGGACTGCAAACAACGGCAGCAACAATAACAACAACAATAATTGGAAATTAAGCGAAAAAAAAAGAAGATACCACCCCCAGTTGTAAAAAAATAACAAAAAAACAAAACAAAACTCAAAAAATTAGAATAAGCAGAACCTTCGTCATGAAAATTATCGAAAGCCACGGAACTGGTTTCGGTGAAAGGAACGGCGATGCTGTTGGAACATTGCCTGCGTAAGGTAGATGGAGTAACCAGTTTGTTGAGTCTATTCAAGGCATGTATTAGCATCTGCGCGACATATGTATATATATATGTATATATATGTATGTATATGTATATATGTATATATATATATATATATATATATATATATAT
>NC_069004.1:5129076-5131002 GCF_001194135.2 Octopus bimaculoides | reverse complement strand
TATATATATATATATATATATATATATATATATATATATATATACATACATATATGTATGTATTTATGTATGTATATGTACCAGAGTAAGAACGTAAATGTGGAAAAATAGTACTCAAATACCAGACGTAGAGTAATATGCTTTATTAAAAAGCAGCAAAAATATCACAAAAACTGTTCCTCAGAATTTCACGTTGCCGTCCGTCGACCCCGAACGGATGAAAGGCAAAGTGGACATTGACGGAATTCGAACTCAGAACGTAACTGCAGATGAAATATCGCCAAGCATTTCGCCCGGCGTGCTAACGTTTCTGCCAGCTCGCCGCGCTGCACACATAAAATCACTAACATTGATAAGTTTGTGCGTTTGTGAATTTGTGTGTGTGTGATTTTATAAACAATTCTTGCTTATTTAGAAAGTTTTTGGAATGGCAGTGTAGCATTAAATAAACAGATTCTATGAAACTAAACTAAATTAGAAATCATGCAGTTAGCATTTTTCTTCTGTTTTTTGTTTCTCTGTTATTTATTTATTTTTTTTCACCATTTTCACCGCATCCGGCTTCTGGAATCTACACTTGGAGGAGGACATCCGCCCATTGAACCATATGAAAATATGTCCGTGACAATACTTGCTTTATATCTCTCACGTGATGGTTGTTTTTACTTTCATCTGCATGATTCATCCGCATCATCGTCGTCATTGCTGTCACCGTCATCATCATCATCATCATCGTCATCATCACCACCATCTTCGGTGGCAGCAGCAGCAGCAGGAATTTTGTCATTGTTGTCGTCGTCGTCATCGTGTCGTTGTCATCCCATTTGAGCGTCCTCCTTGTCATCTTCCACCGCCTTGTCATCCTCGTCCTCTTTCCCATCGGCATCACCATCGCCACTACTTCTCCCATGATGATGATGAGGAAGATGATGATGATGAAGATGATGATGAACCTCCTCCTCTTCTTCATCATCACCACCACCACCACCACCACCATCATCATCATCATCGTTATCAACTTCGTTAACATAATCACCATTAAGATTGCAGCCACCATCAGTTTTACCACCACCAATTTTAACACCATCACCAACAACACCACCAACACCACCGCCGCCACCACCACCACCACCACCAACAACAACAACAACAACAACAACAACAACATAAACAACACTACTACCATAACCATCATCATCATCATCGTCATCATCATCATCATCATCATCATCACCCTCATCATCGTCTTCAACATCACTACAGCTACCACTATCACCACCACCACCACCATCTTTATCATCATCATCATCATCATCATCATTGTCATCACCAACACCGAAGTATCAACATCATCACCATGATCGCCGTCATCCTCGCCGTCGTCTTTGTCAACGTCAGCGTCATCATCATCATCATCATCATCATCATCAACGTCATTATCGTCATACTCTCACCTCCTCCTACTCCTTCATCTCTTCCTCCTTCTCGTCATCATCGTCATCATCATCATCATCGTCAACTACAACAATAATTATCATGAATATCATTTTTGTTTTGTTTTGTTTTGTTTTTTGTTTCTCCCCTCAGGTATTTATTGAAAAAGGAGAAAATTTATTCATTAAAAATAAACAATGGCTACGTGCCGGATCATGTATGCATGATGGGTAAATTGCCGTAGGTGTCGCTTCCGCTAGTGAACATTGCGTATGATTGATTAGTTATGCCTTCTATAATCACGTGCTTGTATGGGATTCTAAACAAACGCTCCAGATTGGTTTAATAAAGACATTAAACTTGTCTTAACTCGTGTCATATAGTGCTTTAGTCGCACGGCAAGTCAGTCGTATGGTAGCCCTGTCATAAATACGCCAGTTGCACTCTAACTACACGTTTATACGTTGAAATTCTACTATAATTATATATATA
>NC_069004.1:5128360-5128928 GCF_001194135.2 Octopus bimaculoides | reverse complement strand
ATATATATATATATATATATATATATACATACATACACGAAAAGTGTACAACAAAAAAATACGAAGCACAAGTACATGGAAAATGAACTATTCTTTCGAACAACGAAAGACACAAAAGGAAAATAAAGCAAACAACATAAAGAACGACCCTTCATCAGTTGCTGGTTGATTTTTCTAGTCTCGTATTTCAAGCATTTAACAACAATATACGCTTTCGAAAAAACAGTTGCTTATGGTTGGTAAGCAAGCTTCTTACCACACAGCCATACATACAGCACATACATGAAAGAATAGAAAATGGCAGATCGTTAGGAAGGAGTGACACAAAAATGAAAGACGAAAGTAAAGGGCCACTGATGAGACCACAGAACGCCAAATATATCATCCGTGTGTTTTCATTGCCCAAATTGGCAACATGACCATCTCCGAATAGAACATCTGTTTCAACACATGAGTTTACATCAAAAATCTTGCAAAACGAATACATATATTTTTATCTATTTATCTATCTATCTATCTATCTATCTATCTATCTATCTATCTATCTATCTATATATATATATATATA
>NC_069004.1:5126056-5126691 GCF_001194135.2 Octopus bimaculoides | reverse complement strand
ATATATATATATATATACGCCTTTCAATTTACAAATAAGAGAGATGTAGTCTGGAGATAAATAAATTATTAGTATGTTGATACTGTTTTGTTTCAATGCCATTTTGTGCTACAGATTATTATCTATAGAATCTATAGAATATTTGCCATTATCGTAGATATTAAAACAGATGTAATCGCATTGCTTTATTTTCTACATCTCCTTATAAATAGGAAAACAAGAACTGTCTTCATGAGATTCAGTACCGTTTTGGGATTTCATTGGTGAGATAGTCCACTCTTTAACTACCCACAAACACATTGCCTTGAAATCCCGGAAACAGCTGTTCTGAAATCTTTGACAGCCTTGGATATCTGTCTCATTCTCTTAATTTTATATATATATATATAAAGGGATGTGTTATAATAACAGCCTTACCAACAATCCAACATATCTCCATCATCAGCTGCCCCATGGATATCACTGTGGTTTCGACACCTAGGCCGTACCATTCAATCCGGCGATGTCAACAGCACTAAAATAAGTGTTGCTTGGGAACAAATGTACCATAGATATCACGACATTCATTCAACCTTTATTCTAGGAAGGATTAAACACTAATGACATATATGTATATATATATATATAAAGACATA
>NC_069004.1:5125526-5126046 GCF_001194135.2 Octopus bimaculoides | reverse complement strand
TATATATATGTATATATATATATATAGAGAGAGAGAGAGAAAGAGAGTGAGAGAGAGAGCGAGGAGATTGATAGATAGATAGATATATGTAATAAGAGCATAAAGAGAATTTTGGTGGGTTACTTGGACAGCAGGGAGATTTAGCAAATATGAGGCAGTAATTGTCTAAATAGGCTGCAGGGATGTAATATCATGGATAGATGTTATCTGATCTGTTATAAATGTATAGCGTTCTTTCACGGACCAACTTGGCCGAGGGGAGAAGTTTAAGCTTCAAAGTACATATGCGCAGAAATATGTGTGTTTATATTTATGTGTGTATGTGTGTGTTTGTGTACACGTTTATCGAGTGAGTGTGTGTGTGTGTGTGTTTGCCTTACCATAGGTACACAAAGAAAAAGAGTAGATGGTAGTTGAATGATGAACATTAAATACCGCCATATCGCGTGAAAACGCTAAAGAGTATTCAAACGACTCACACACACACACACACACACACACACACACACACACACACACA
>NC_069004.1:5124912-5125516 GCF_001194135.2 Octopus bimaculoides | reverse complement strand
CACACACACACACACACACACACACGCATATATATATATATATATAAATACATATATATATATATATACATATGCATAATTATGCGGATATACATGTTTGTATATATATATAAATCCATACACATATGTGCATGTTTATGCATATGTATATATATGTCTATACATACATACGTTCATACACACAGACACAAATATACATGGGAAGCCCTGATACACGTGGTTGAATTGTTCTGCTTATCTCTTCTGAATACCGGCAACAGATCTGTAAAGAGAGAAATCTAAGCGTCTCTCAAGATCTGTGTACTCTACGAACGAATAATCGATGCAGTTGAGTCTATGCATTTCTATAATTATGTGTATATATGCATGTACACAAACACACATGCGCACACAAATACAAACACACTCATACACACACATATATATACACACGCATATATACTCACAGATATATATATGTAGTTATATATATATATATATATATATATATAAATATATATATATATATATATATATATATATGTATATATATATATATATATATATTTGTATGCAATTACAGATATTAATATGAGGAAGGCGCGTAAAATATTTCACACTCCCA
>NC_069004.1:5123659-5124547 GCF_001194135.2 Octopus bimaculoides | reverse complement strand
TGTGTGTGTGTATAATTATATATATATAGATAGATAGATAGCTACACACACACACACACACACACACACACACACACAATCACACACACACACACACACATATATATATATACACACTATTTCATTTCTTTCTCTCCCTAATGATTTAATAGGATTACCAAAGCCATTTGTGGAACAGGTATATTTATAGAACTCATTCCAATACTGATTGCACGTATCATCCACCAACCAGTACCATATTACCATTTTTCTCCTACTGCTACAACTAATGCAGTTGCTTCTCTCTCTCTCCTCATCCTTCTTCTCTCCCCCTCTGTCATCTTTTTGTCTCTCTCCTTGTCTCTCCGTCTGTATCTCTCTCTCTCTGTTTGTCCCTCTCTTTTTGTTCTGCCTCTTCTCACTTTACTGTAGCCGTAATAATGACTGCTGGGAGTACCTAAACGTGCTTAAGTGCTTGCGGTTCTCTTTGGGCATGCGTGCACATGCTCTTGTGTACCTGCGCATGTGTACGTGTGTATGTGTGCGTCTGTGTGTGTCTGAACATACGTGCCTGTTTGAGAACGCGTGTGAGACTCTGTGTATGTGTGTTTGTGTGTTTGAGTGAGCGTAAGTTTCAGTAATAACAGGATTGCTGATTTGGCTCATATTTAAAGATGATGGCTGAAAATTAGCCATGAAAACTAATCGGTAGAAGAAATTATTTGTTTAGCTATATTATTTTGTTTGCATTTTTATTTAGGATCTGCTACTAGTACAATATACATACATAAATATATAGACAAATGCGAACACATATATACATAAGTGTATATATATGTATACACACACTATCACACTTAAAACTTGACAGGTACCTGAGAGATATATATGTATATATATGTATATATA
>NC_069004.1:5122007-5122884 GCF_001194135.2 Octopus bimaculoides | reverse complement strand
TGTGTGTGTGTGTGTGTGTGTGTATGATATAATCCAGTATTTGTAATACGTCACATGACGTAATTTCCTGTCAAGCACATGCCAAACATTCATCAGATAACAAAGTCATCGTGTTCTAAAAATAACTGGGTTCATATAGTTTGATGTTTGCTTTTCTGTTTATATTCTTTCCGCTACAATTGTTGGCTTTGTGATTTAAAAAAAAAATGAAATGAAAATACAAATATTAATTTGTAAATGGCGTACCTCATTACACATTAATATCGCAAGTGACTAAGGCAGCGAGCTGGCAGAAACGTTAGCACGCCGGACGAAATGCTTAGCGGTATTTCGTCCGTCGCTACGTTCTGAGTTCAAATTCCACCGAGGTCGACTTTGCTCTTCAACCTTTCGGGGTCGATAAATTAAACATCAGTTACGTACTGGGGTCGATGTAATCGACTTAGCCCCTTTGTCTGTCCTTGTTCGTCCCCTCTATGTTTAGCCCCTTGTTGGCAATAAAGAAATAAGAAACGTTAGTACGCCGGGAGAAATGCTTAGAGGTATTTCGTCTGTATGTACGTTCTGAGTTCAAATTCTGCCGAAGTCGACTTTGTCTTTCATCCTTTCGGGACCGATAAATCACATACCAGTTGAGTACTCGGGTCGATCTAATCGACTGGCCTCCTCCCCCAAAAATTTCGGGCCTTGTGCTTAGAGTAGAAAAGAATATTGCAAGTGGTTGTAATTTGTGTTGGATACGTTGTAATTCATTATTTTTCTTGTTATATATATATATATATATATATATACCTACGTATGTATGCATTGTCATCATCATCAACGTCATCCTCACCACAATATAGATATATGTGTGTGTGTGCTTGTACATATATAT
>NC_069004.1:5116044-5121753 GCF_001194135.2 Octopus bimaculoides | reverse complement strand
TATATATATATATATATATATATATATATGTATGTATGTATCGTCACACTGTGAGCCTGCGCAAGAGTACCTTTCCACATTTCTATTCAAATCATAACATCGCCGCTATTGTTATCACCTCGTTTTATAACATTATAATAATAAGGCTATATGAATTATTTCTTTCTCTCTATATGAGCTGACAAAAATGGCGTCCAACGAGGTTAACTTAAACGTTTTCACCTCGTCCACCTCGTCTTATACCTCATCCATTCACTCTCTCCGTCTCTCTCGCTCTCTGTTTCCCTCTCTCTGTTTCTCTCTCTCTGTTTCTCTCTCTCTTTCTCTGTTTCCCTCTCTCTTTCTCTGACACTTTCAATACAAAAGACATAACGTATGCAATTAAGACGGACCTGTAAACATACATACATGCATACATACATACATACATACATACATACATACACACTCACAATACATATACGCCACCAGGAATTTGTATATGTGTGTGTGTGTGTGTGTGTGTGTGTGTGTTTGTGTGTTTATGTGTGTACTGTTTACGACTGTGCGCCTACTGTGTGTTTATATAATGAATAAATTAGACACTACTTAAAAAGCAAATAGCACAAGGTTGTTGAGAATCGATTGCGAAGCACAACAATGGTATAGAAATGGTTACTGTTCGATACTGAACGATCAGTCATCGAACACCACATTGTGTATTCGAACTGATCCTGTCACCCCCTTTCTCTGACTCTTTGGTATAATCTCTCCTCCTTCTCTTCCTTCTTGTTTTGTCTCCTTTTATATATCTATTTCTCATTCCTTCCAAAATACATGATATATCGTCCCTTCATTGCCCCCCCCCCACATCACCACCACCACCACCACCGCCAAGGCCAGCGCCACTACTGTCCACCATCTTCGTCATTGTCATTTTTCGGGTGGCTTCCATTTTTATTTCGTTTGACTTCACTTGTGATCTGTTTATAAATACTGACGGACAACGTAGAACAAACACACAACGCACGCACATACACATGTTCTCTTACACACACACACACACACGGTCACACACACACACGCACACATACACACACATACACACACACACACAATGTATGTGCACGTGCATATCTTTGTGTGTGGTCACAACATAAATGTATATATAGATGCATTCCCATTTTGAACGCCTGTGGACGTGCGTTGGTATCTTAACGATTAGCCAGAGATGATTTTTAAAATGAGAATATCTGAAATAAACTCGACTGCTCTCACAAACGAAAATACAAAAAAATGAATCCGATCGCTTTCAAAAGTAAAAAAAAAAAACCCGGAAAAATAATCGAAACCTGAGGCCATGCTGGGAAGGAGACATATCTAAGAGATGAGACTTTGATTTGTTGCTTGTGCACATTTAGACGGCTACTTAATTCTGGACTTGTTCCTCCAATGTAATTCTCATTGCAATGTGGGCATGTGATGCGGTAGATTACATATTTTGTTTTGCAGTTCAGGTTTACATTCAATTTCAATTCTTTTCTCGAATGTTCTGGATGTTCCTTGCGTCGTTTATTTCATATGTCCCACAATGAAGATCTCCATTTTGTTACCAGCATTATTTCTTTCTCCGATATGAATCTCTCCTTCGTTCAGAATCTCTTGAGAGTTGGTGGTTGTCTTCGGCTATTGATGATTTGTGATTTAAGAAAAAAAATTTCAGAGATACCATGATTGATGTAGAATTGGGAGTTATTTCTCTCTCTCTATCCCTCTCCTTCTCTCTCCCCCCCTCTCTCTCACGACAGGCTTCTGCAACAGTTTCCGTCTACAAAATTCACTCAAAAAGTATTGGTCAACCCTGCTCTAAAGTAGACAATTGCCCTAGGTGCCACGTTGTGGGACTGAACCCGAAGCAACACAGACGTACCTACGCCTATGTTTAAAGCTATCGTTATCTCTAACTACATCTATCTATCTATCTATCTATCTATCTATCTATCTATTTTAAACTGTTTCCTCGTCCTGTACAGGCATAAACCTCCCTTAGGTAAATACATCTTCAATATTCGTTCGCCGATTTCATTTTCTCATTTCCATGTTTTAACATATTTGGGGAAAAAAATATAGTTTTAACCTCAGCAATTTGTAAACTTTTTCTATAATCAATAATTATAATATATTACCAAAAAAATAAAATTTCTTTTCCAAAAAAAAAAGAAGGAAAAAAAACTTTTCGTGTATCTGTCATTCAGCATGCTCTCCCCGCCTTGTCTTCTTCTTTCCTTGTTCCTCACTTTTTCTCTCATAAATTATATCCCACAAGGCATCATGCTGTCAGTTTGTATATTTTCTCTTTAATAAAGTTTTTTTGTTCATTTACATCTTTCTAAACATCAGAGATACGCGATATGCAAATGAAAACTCTCGCTAAAATTTCCTTTTCTTTTCTTTCTTTCTTTCTTTCTTTCTTTCTTTCTTTCTTTCTTTCTTCATGGTTATAATTCATAAATCATCGTTTCTCAACCAAAGAAATTAACTGCTTTCATTACTGAATATACATACATCACCTTCATTATTTGCTCCACCATTCTGGCACCAATCTGGCGGCAGCGTTACTGCGGTGGACAACAGAAACGCTTATTGGCATTTCTTTTTCTCTTTACGTTCTGAGTTCAAATTTCGCCAGGGTCGACTTCGATTTTTTATCTTTACCGGATCGATAAAAAAAAAAAAGTACTATTTGAACAATGGTGTCGATGCAATAGCTTTTACCATCAAAATTTCAGGCCTATAGTCGAAAGAATTATTTCCCTACCATTGTTAGAACAATATGGATGCTCTTTTTAGGATCCGAACCATTTCTGGACATTGTTTTATTATTTTTCTTTTTTGGCTTGGTGGATTGGCAGAATCGTTTGAACGACGAACAAAATTATTTGTGGTTCTTTATGAGTTCAAATCCTACACATAGCGTTATGTGTTCAAATCGTGTTAAAACAAAGCTTCCACTTATAAATCGTGTTAAAACAAAACTTCCGCTTTCAAATCGTGTTAAAACAAAACTTCCACTTTCAAATCGTGTTTAAACAAAACTTCCGCTTTCGGGATGGAAAAATAATATAAATCAGTTAAGAATTGCGCTCGATTCGATGGAATAAACTAACACCTATCGCCCCCCCACCACCACCACCAAATCCCACACTAAGAATTGCTGGCTTTCTGTATAGACGAAAATCAATTCATAGTCTACTATTGGTTTCAAATTTTGGCACAAGGCCAGCAACTTTTGGGGTGAGCGGGTGAGTCGATTTCCTCGACTCCAGGAATCAACCTGTCCTTATTTCATCGACCTCGAATGGGATTGAAATGTCGACCTCGGCGGAATTTAAGCTCAGAACGTAAAGACGGTGAAAATGCCGCCATTTAAAATCTGTGTATAAATGTTTGAGAGTTGGGACCACATTTTGAAATAACAATACACAACGGTCGTAGTTGTGTGGTAAAATGTTGGCTTCGCAAACACATGGTTCCAGGTTCAGTCCCGCTGCATGACAGCTAGGGCGAATGTCTTCTACAATAGCCTGAGTCCGATTAATGCTTTGTGAGTGGATTTTGAAGATGGAAACTGAAAGAATCCCACGGTATATGTATATAGATATATATATGTGTGCGGGTATGTGAGTGTGTGTGTATGTATATAAATATGTGTGCCTTTGTGTTTGTGTTTGCCCGACCAACCCTCCGCTACCAAATGACAATCGGTGTTGGTTTGTTTACGTGTCTATATCCTAGAGGTCCAGCAAAAGAGATCGATAGAATAAGTACCAGTCTCACAAAAATAAACACCGTAGGTGATTCGTCCGACTTAAAAATGCTTGAAGGTGGTGCTCCAGGATGGCCGCTAACAACTGTTCATTGGCTTACATTTCATATTACACAATCATTTGTGAGACATCCTGGGACCTTCGATACAAATTACGCAAATTTTTCTTCTCTTTCTTTCATTCACCTCTTCTTTCCTCCTTTCTGTTATTCCCTTTCACTTTTTTCCTTTCTTTTCATCAATACATTATTCAGTTTCTTTCTCTCTTCTTCATTCTTTCTTTCTTCTTCTTTGCTTCATTTCTTCCTTCCTTCCTTCTTTCACGTATTTTTTCTTTTCTTTTTTTTTTCAATTAACAACGGATACTATTTAATTATTTACCAAATATTCCAGCTATCCCAGTTGAATTAACTGGCGATAAGACTTTCTAACGGAAACCAATTGTAAATAAGCTTAAACATGTATGTATGTATGTGTGTGTGTATATAAGTAAGCATGTGAACGAGTCATTAAGATAAAAGACAGACAAGATATATTTATATATACATGTACAGTTACATGTATAAATGCATACGCATGCGTCTATATATGCATATATATATACATATATATATATATATATATATGTTATGTATACATATATATTGCATATATATCATAAATATGTATATATGCATATAAATACGTATATATTATGCATGCATATACATACACACACACATATAAAAATATATATGCACATATGTATACACATACCGATACATATATGCACACATGCGCAGCATAGACGTAGCTATATGTGCATATACATGTCTATATAGATGTAGCGAGGTAAGCATTAAGCGTGTATACTTAGACATATATACATACATATATGTATATATATATATATATATATATATATATATATATATATATATATATACATACATACATGCACACAATAATGTTTTAACTTGCTCATTAATGATATACATTTATTTAACGAGTTTCTAACGACCTGTCACAAAATTAGACAGATTGTAAAATAACACTTCATATGCCGCACTAAACCAATATCCTGGAATTTCCGCTCGTTCAATGTCGATGTGTGCGCGCGCATGCGTGTATATGCCAAGTGTGTATGACAGTGTGTCTGAGTGTGTGTGTGTGTGTGTGTGTGTGTGAGTACATTTATAATTACATATGTACATATGTATGTGTGTATGTGTAGGTGTCTGTATATTTTTATATGTATATCTATCTATCTGCTATATATATATATATATATGTGTGTGTGTGTGTGTGTGTGTGTGTGTTTGCATAAGAATTCATATATATAAATGTAGATAGAAAGGTGATTCTCTTTATTTGTGATGTGCGTGTGTGTGTGTGAAAAATTTGTGTATATACAGACGCGGACGCTAATATATGTTTATATATGTATACACACACGCACACACACACACACACACACACACACATACACACACACAAACACACGTGTGTTTCTGTTTGCAGGCATCTATAAATAAATGCATATTTTAAATATATTGATATACAAAAAAGACATATTTAATGGCAATGTGTATAACATATATATAATAAACACTCACACATACAAACACACACATATATAAATATATATATCAACACACACATGCACACACACATGCACACATACATACAGATATATAAACACTTGTATAGGAATATACACAGGTGAGGCTGTGTGGTAAGTAGCTTACTTACCAACCACATCGTTTCGGGTTCAGCCCCATTGCGTGGTAACTTGGGCAAGTGTCTTCTGCTATAGCCTCGGGCCGACCAAAGCCTTGTGAGTGGATTTGGTAGACTGATACTGAAAGAAGCCCGTCGTGTGTATATATATATGTATATATATATATATATATAAGCGTGTTCAA
>NC_069004.1:5114261-5115988 GCF_001194135.2 Octopus bimaculoides | reverse complement strand
ATATATATATGTACGTATGTTTGTATATATGTGTGTGTGTGTGTGTGTGTGTGTGTGTGTATGTTTGCGTGTCTGTGTTTGTCACCCCACCATCGCTTGACAACCGATACTGGTGTGTGTATATCCCCGTAACATAGCGGTTCGGCAAAGAGACCGATAGAATAAGTACTAGGCTTACAGAGAATAAGTTCTTGGGTCGATTTGTTCGACTAAAGGTGGTGCTCCAGCAAGGCCGCAGTCAAGTGACTGAAACAAATAACAGAATAAAAGAGTATATATATATTTATGTATGTATATATATATATATATATAAGCGTGTTCAACGACTGCATTCGAAATATGGTATATTGCCTCATTATCGTTTCATGTAGGCACTACAGAATTGTCCCATAAATGATTTTTTAACCCATTAATACCTATTTCGACAGCAATCTCCATTAAGATAGTTTGATTCATGGTGTTTGCTTGACTCGGATTCTCATATTAGATTAAGAAAAACAACAACAAGGTAACACAGAAAATAAAAAAAAGACAAAGAAACAAACAGCCAAATGATCTTTGACATCAGCACAAAGTTACAAAAGTTTAAAAGAGATTGTAGCTTATTGACTGGGACGTAGCGTATAGCTGGTATTTATTTTCGTTATTCACGAAGAAGAAGAAAGAGAAAGAGACTTTTGTGGCTCGTGTAGGATTCGAACGAATAACGTGACGAAACGCGGCTAAAAGACATAATGTTTATGGTCAGACATCTTACTTCACTTTGCGCCATTTTGTTAATTATTGATTTAAAATTTTGGTACAAGGTCAGCTATTTCCGGGGTTAGATAAGTCGATCATATCAATTCCATTATTTACCCGGTACTTATTTTATCAATCTCCGAAAAAAATGAGAAGCAAAGTTTCCCCGCCGCTGTATTTGAACCCAGAACGTAAAGCTTGTGAAAACTGCTACTAACCCTTCTGTCCGGTGTGCTAACGATTCAGCCAACTCAACGCCTTGGCAGAATATATAAATTAAGAATACAATATACTCGAAGGAAACAATTCTAGATTAAAGCAACCACATGGTTGGTAAGCAAGCTTCTTACCACACAGCCACGTATCTGTATATATATATACGTACGGAAAAGCAAACAGGAGGACACTAATGACAGTTTGATTCTAATGGAGCAGCGTTTTGGCCAAGGAGGCACAGTGCGAAAGGAACGCAAGTGGCTTCTCTAACAGAATTGGCTTTAGAGAAAGTCTTCGTAAACCTGCTCTGCTCAGAAATTCAAATGGAGTCGAAGCCGTTCCGCAAGTTTCAACTGGAATTGCAGCGTAGAAAAATATTTATTGGGGCAGCTGTATACACAAGAACAAGCAGCAGCAGCAGCAGCAGCAGCAGTAGTTATTACAACAAACAAGAAGAACAAGAAAAACAACAGCGGCGGCAGAGGAACGAAAACGGCAACAACACCTATTTCTACTGCTGCTGCTGATACTACTACTACTACTACTACTACTACTACTACTACTACTACTACTACTACTACTACTGTTACTGCTGCTACTACTACTACTACTACTACTACTACTACTACTACTACTACTACTACTACTGTTGCTGTTGCTGCTACTACTACTACTACTACTACTACTGTTGCTGTTGCTACTACTACTACTACTACTACTACTACTACTACTACTACTACTACTACTACTATTACTACTACTATTACTAC
>NC_069004.1:5109041-5110393 GCF_001194135.2 Octopus bimaculoides | reverse complement strand
ATATATATATATATATGTATATATATATATATGTGTGTGTGTGTGTATATACGTACATACTATGTACATGTGTATATGCGGATATGTTTGTATGTATTTACGTTTATATGATGCATGTATATATATATATATATATATATATGTGTGTGTGTGGGTGTGTTTATATGTATATGTATACATATATGTACATATATATGCATATAAACACACGTACACACATGTATGTATGTATATATATACATATATATATATATGTGTGTGTGTGTTTGTGTTTGTGTGTGTACAAACACTCACATACACACACAAACGCGCGCGCGCGGGCGTCATTCATAGCTAGAAAATAACATCGTCTAACAAACCCTATAACCACGAGAAACACACGACAAACTCTCTTAGTCACTCAAATTGATGTCCCTTACTACCTCCCTCCCACATTATCAACGAGGACCCTTCTTGGCAAAAGTACAACAACCAGGATGATCTTAGCAGCATGACAGGCCCCTGATAAAATTAATGCCCTGAGCCCTATGATATTTATTTATTGATAGCAAGCCCCTGAACTCCTTGACTCATGGAGCGTCTTTATTGAAAGCAAGCCACAGCAAGTCAGAATTGGATCCCTAGACCTGTGAAGCTCCTGGACAACTCTCCAGTGTCCGCAGGCTTTAGGACGGCCTTGAATCCTCTGCAATATAAATATATATATATATATATATATATATATATATTGCGTGTGGTACTGTTTGCTCACCATTAACGTAGCAGTTAGCCTGAAGAAACTGATAGATTAATTATTAGTTTTAGAAATACTGGTGGCGATTTGTTCAGTTAAATCTTGCAAGACGATACTCCAGCATGGCCGCAGTCCAATGACAGAAATAATTTAAGTTATAACAAATGGAAAACCAATAAAATGGAATCTGGTTTTCGTGTATTGACGGACATTATCTGACTGTAATATGTGATTAGCAGTAAGGCGGTCGCCATTTTGATCTGTTTGTATAAGAATCGGCTTAAAAACACTTAGAAGAGGGCGTTAAGGAGGGAGAAGGGAGGAGTTGTGGAACGTAGAAGAGGAAGGGGAGAAGAAGGTAGATAATGAGAAGAAGAGGAGGAGAAGAAGATGATGATGAAAGAACAAGGAGAAATTGAAAGAGAAATGCAAGAAGAGGTAGAATAAGAAAAGAAGGGATAATAATAATAATAATAATAATAATAATAATAATAATAATAATAATAATAATAATAATAATAATAATAATAATAATAATGATAATAATAATAATCTTTTCTAGTATAGGCACAAGGCCTGAAATTTGCGAGAGGGGGCCAGTCGTAACTGATACCTAATT
>NC_069004.1:5104184-5105609 GCF_001194135.2 Octopus bimaculoides | reverse complement strand
TATATATTGTTATTGTTATTTTTGTTTTCATTCCTGTTGCTTTTCATGTTTTGTTGCTGCTGTTTGGCTGTTCCTGCTGACACTAATCTTATTTTGGTGTTGTTGTCATTGTTGTATTATTATCTTTGTCATTGGTTTTCTTCTTATTGTTGACATTGTTGCCATTGCGTTTTTTATTCTACTATTTTTTATTATTATTGACTGTATTCGCCATTTTGTTTTGTTTTGTTTTGTTTTCTTTTCTTTTCTTTCTGCTATTGATTTCGTTGGCAATATTCTTTTGTATAGTCCACCTCAAAGTCCAGGTCAGCTCTGATTTACCAGACCTTCGGTACGAAGTTAGTTGGCCTGACATCTCAGTATTTCCTAAAGATCTGTTGTTGCATTTATACCATTTCTCCACACTCGAATATCATACTGTACTATCTGACATACGCTCCTCTGCTTTTTCAAAAAAGCAGAATCTTCGCAGTGGAAAGGTGAATTGATATCTGCAGTTACAGGTGGGTAGTTGGGAGAGAAGCTATAGAAGTGAATGCATTTTCTGTTGTAGTTTTGGAATTTGGATTCGATTTATTTACAGAGGTGTAACAAATCATAAAATACTTCAGAAAGTTATGTGTGCTGAAGAAATCGTGTGGACTGAGGGACAAAAATGTTGCTCTTTATTTTCGTGGGAGCATAGAGGTTAAACGGAGTATTAGACCAAATTATTTTCTCAATCCTCACCATCTTTACTGTGCGATGAGAGAATTTTACATACACTAACCTCCTGGAAAAAACATGCCTTTGTAAAGGGGACAAACTGCATTAAATACATTGACACTTCAAGTTAAAATCCCGCGGATATCAGTTTTACCAATTATTATTTCGAAGTCGATGAAGTAACTAGCCAAGAACTGAGGTGGACTGTATCGATTCACTCTCTCATGGCAGACGTATTGGTTTTGAGCATAAATCAAAAGCCATTAAATACGTTCACAATAATTTTCCTTATTATCTGTACACACGTGTCCGTTTCTCTCTATATCACATATCTTCCATCTGTTCATATCCCTGCTTCATCCTATAATCAGGTCTCATTAGCTTTCTGATCTTTCCTCTTTTAAGTATATTAACATTAACTTACGCGCATCTCTCCCTGTCTGTGTATACATCCGTTTCCCTATGTGTCTATCTAACTTTCTATGCACGTCGCTATGTGAAACGATTTGTCTATCGTTGTATTCATCGCACACTATACAATAACTACTAGTTAGTGCTAGAAATAATTAGCACTTGAAATAAATTAACACAAATTAACACATTTCTATATGTCAATAAGTGTTTGATAATTTAGATAACTGTACTTATATTAATATATATATATATATGTGTGTATGTGTATATGCATGTATATATATATTTATATATATATATATATTT
>NC_069004.1:5103214-5103603 GCF_001194135.2 Octopus bimaculoides | reverse complement strand
TGTGTGTGTGTGTGTGTGTGTATGTGTGTGTGTGTGTGTGTGTGTGTACATATATTTATGTATATAATTAGACAATTGATAATTTCTAACTTTTTGCAAGAATTCCATCATGATTAATAAGCAAAAATAAATATTGTGCGTTGGGATAATTTCGTATGGAGTATTCCCATTGCTAATGATGTCAATGGGTATGTAATGAGATAATTTGCGATCGCATAGAATTCGCTTCTCTGCGAGTACACAACCGCACACACACACAAACGTACAAATCGATAAACACATAAACTCAGTCACACAGAACCACACACATAAGTGTATATATACATAAATATATACACGCAAACACACACACACACACACACACACACACACACACACACACACACACA
>NC_069004.1:5095815-5096293 GCF_001194135.2 Octopus bimaculoides | reverse complement strand
ATATATATATATATATATATATATATATATAACGCGGAGTAGATGAAACAGAGACAACTGACGAAGGGGTATGCTCTTTATGTTGCAAGGCCAGAAATTTTAGAGTTGGGGGCAAGTCGATTACATCATTATCGATCTCTAAGGGATGAAGGACAAAGTCGACTCCGATGTAATTTGAACTCAGAACGTAATGACTTACGAAATACCGCTACGTATTTTGTCCAGTGTACTAACGATTACGCCAGGTCTCCGCCTTTCTAACAATTGCAATATTGATTTGAAAATCTGCAGAGTAATGGCTGATACAAGAAAAAGACAAAAGTATATTTTAAAGATTAAGGTAGATGGGATTATCAAATGTTCGAAATATTGGTGTCACAAGGCCAGTGTTTTAGGTGGCCAGTGTTTCAGCCATCAGACTACGTCAACGATAGGGCACCGCTTTGAAGTCACCGCCACCGCCGCCTCCGCCTCCGCC
>NC_069004.1:5092262-5094886 GCF_001194135.2 Octopus bimaculoides | reverse complement strand
TATCAATTTGACATGATAAATTCTTGTTTATCCTGTTCTTACCTGCATTCTTACGTGCATGGTGTACCTGCATACCATTGCCCTGGGATAATACAGGTAACGAATACCGATAGCTTATACGGATATTTTATCCCTTAGTCGGTTACTATAATCGCTCTGTTTACATACATGCATACACACATACATATATGCATACACACATACATACATACATGCATACATACATACATGCATACATACATACATGCATACATACGTACATATATATACGACGGGCTTCTTTTAGTTTCCGTCTACCAAATCTACTCACATGGCTTTGGCTGGGCCAAGGTTATAATAGAAGACAGTTGCCCAAGGTGCCACGCAGTGGACTGAACCCAGAATTATGTGGTCGGTAAGCAAGCTACTTACCACACACACACACACACACACACACACACACACACACACACACACACACACACACACACACACACACCCACACCCACACACCCACACCTATATCAAGAGATGACACTTGGCTTTCAGATCGAAGCATGCATTTCAACAGAAATTAAAAACTACATAATTAAGATACATACGGCATGGATGTACTATCTTTCCAGCTAACTCTCATAAAAATGAAAGATTTATCACAGAACGGATTTGTTATTGGCTTTCAACTATACATTTTTCGTATGCATTACATGCTTTGGATTCAAGCTAGAGACTCACCCACTGTATATATATGTGCGTGTGTAATTGTGTGTATATTTATGCGTGTGAACACGTGTGATATACACAATTACACACGCGAATATATATGCATCTGCTGTCATTTCTTTAACACTCGCTAGCTGTCATTAAAATAATAAAGTCTATTTATTACTAAATTTTATTTCTCTAATGACAGAAGGAATTAGATTGTGATATTAAAATTAAATTCTTCAGCTACAATTGTTTTTAATTGCCATATTTTAGCAGTAAATTATTGTGATTTACATCTTATAACGAATCTTATAAAGAACTATATTCTCACAAGACATAACGTTCAGCGATCAGTTTATTTTGCCACACATACACCGTTCTAACATATGTCCAAATGAACCATTCTCACTTAAATACTCGCGGCATATCTAAAAAACGTAGCCTCTCCATATTTTCATCTCGGTATCAGCGATTAATATTCTGAACATTTAAAGCTGTGAGGTGACAGAATCGTTAGCACGTCAGGCATAATTCTAAGCGGCATTTCGTCCGTTCTAAGTTCAAATTCCGCCTAGGTCCACTTAGGCTTTTATCCTTAGGGGACAATAAAATAAGAATCAATCAAGCACTGGGGTTCCCCCTAAATTGATGGCCATGTGACACCAATGTTCCGAACATTTGTCAATCGCAGGCACCTTAACGATTAAAATATTCTTTTGTTTTTGTTTTTACTTGTATCAGCCATATTACCACCGAGCGTGTGCGCGACAAATTCGTCCCCTTCATATTACACTATAATCCCTATAACTTGTGTTCTAGAAAACACTATGATGTTTGGCACGGCTTTCCCGTTTCAAGTATTTTCTGTGAGATGGTAGTTTGCTATTCGCATTTTTTATGCCATTTTCGCATAGTGATTTTTTTCTATGTAACTTCGATCCGCTATGGTCTTTATCAAGCTCTATTTACCATTTAGTAAAAAAAAAAAAAAAAAGCCTTGGGTTATAGTAGTTATACTTTGATGGCTGTTTAGGGTTTGGTTACGTTTCTAGGTATACAATGTATTCGATGAATCTAGTGATGTTTGCTCTACAGCTAAAACTAACTTATATGTCATTTATTTTTATTCATAAATTTGTTGTGTATGTGGTTAAAGTGAAAATGTTTTTGTATTCATACTAATAAATTTATGGCTATGTTTGACGCTTTATTCATGATCAAAGGTGGATTTAACCAAATAAGTTTTGTTTTCTTGGTTCCGATCATCTGTATATTGAGTTCTTTTATAGATTCCCAGTTGCACATTAAACCCTCTCACTCTCTCCCTCAGACTTTCGCTCTCTACGGCGTTCAGTCTCTCTCCCATTCCCTCTCATCCAGTTATCTCACACAGTATGTCATTATATCGAAATGCCGTAACATTAAGCATAATTTTGTCTCCTGGTTATATTCCACATTCACCTGCTAATGTCTTTAGCAAGGTTTTCATCATACATACCTACATACATGTATATAAAAATAATGGACACACGCATAAAAAAAAAATTATTTATATGTACAGATATATATGTATAAATGTTTATATATAAACTCGCGATTATGTAGACATATGCGCGAGTGTTAATGTGTGTGCCTTTACGCAATTCGTTGCGTATGAGAGTGAATGTGTGTATGGAGGAAACATTCGATTTGCACACAACCACACACATACATATAAACCGATGCCTATGTAGCTTTTATATGTTTACATACTTATATGCTTATGTCAGTATGTATATATATGTATATATATACATATATAGTACACACACACAAACATACACACATGTATATAAAACATATAAATGTTTATAAATATATATGTATATACATTTATAAGTATATAAGTACATATGTATATGCATATACATATATATATATATATATATATATATATA
>NC_069004.1:5089966-5091134 GCF_001194135.2 Octopus bimaculoides | reverse complement strand
ACACACACACACACACACACACACACACACACACACACACACACACACACACACACACACACATATATATATATATATATATATATACATATATATATGCACAGTTATGTGTGTATAAATGTATATATGATAATACCCGTACTCCAGTATGTAATGCGGAACGTGTGTATGTAATCCCATCGATGCTGGATTGCCAAACGCACGTAATGTCGTAACATGCAGGTACACCACGTATACCATGGAGATTCCACTAAACGCGTTTTATTACAAAAAAAAAAAAGAAAGAATAATCATAAATAAATGAATAAGTTTCTTGCTAGACTATCTAGAATGTTGTGCTTCCAGTATGTGTTTGTGTGTTTGTGTGTGTATGTATGTGTGTGTGTGTGTATACTTATACACATCGAGATCGCACACTGTTTCTGTCAAGTAAATTCTCTCCATAGGCATCGGTCATTCCGTGGCCATTCCGTACCTGTACAAGAAGTCAATTTCCGCGGTGTGGTATTCAACAAGAAGCCGAGCGCTTGTACTCCGAACTTCCTAACCATGTAGCCAGACCTGCGCCTAGACACACAACCACACATCCACACATCCATACACATCCCTATACACACACAGACACACACACATTGTGACGTATGTGTATCTGCACATTTAAGTCAGTTACCGATAAAGAAATTTTCCCAATGAAGAGCTTAACTTTTTTTTTCAGAGAATAAATTTTCAGACACCTAAGAACTGTTGATAAGACGAAAATTCTTAATCTCCCCATTTAAATCATTATCTCTCTTCTCTTTCTGTATACTTCTTAATCTTTCTGAAACAATACGTAAATTAAGTATTGAAAAAATAATAAATAAACAATAATAAAAATTAGTAAAATTTATAAAAAAAAAAAAAAGCTAAAATCTGAAAATCTCAAAGAAGGCCCAAGAAAATAAAATACATATATCAAGATCGATCACGGCGTTCCCTGCAATATTTCAAATCTCTGAATCATTTGGAGAGGATAATATAAAGAAGAATAAAATGTAAAACTAAAAGAATAGGAGGAAGTAAAATAATAATATTAATCAAAAAATTAAATAGATAAGCCGATCTTTTAAATTTAAATATTAATTTTAAACACTACAAAGATATATTGCAAGGAAGGAAATTTTTTTGC
>NC_069004.1:5087800-5089767 GCF_001194135.2 Octopus bimaculoides | reverse complement strand
ATATATACATACATATACATGTATATACATATATATATGTATGTATATATATCACATATATATATATATGTAAAGATATATATAGATATATATGGGAACACACACACACATATATATATACATATATAAATAAATATGGTGGACATAAGTCCCCATATATATATATATATATATATATATATATATATATGTACTATTTCTCTTACCTATATTCAAACTTCAACCTAACTGAAGATATATTTCACATACACACACATACACACATGTATTTGCTTATATTTATTTATACATAAATATACTTACATATACATACATACGTATGAATATATATATGTACTCTTACGAATAAGAAGAGGGGGAAGGTAAAGAGATGGGTGCGTGAGAGGAATTGTACTGTAAAAAAATGGCAGGTGTTAAAGAATACAGAGACATCGTCGAGCACCAAGATGATATGATTATAAACTTCGTAGAATTCTAGAATGGTATCATATAACAGATATATACTTGTACGTGTTGTATATGTGTGTGTATGTGTGTCGCGCAGCATATCTCTTTTGTTTAGTGCACATGTATATATATATATATATATATATATATATATATATATATATATATATATATATATATATATATATATATATGTACATGTGTAAGTATGGTTGGCGGCAGTTTGTTCGACTAAACACTTCAGTGTGGTGCCCCAGCATGGCCGCAGCTCAATGACTGGAAGGTGTAAAACGTAAAAGTTAAAATGAGGGCAGAAATTTTTGGATGGAAACTGGGTTGAACAATTCGCCATGTTTAATAAAATTATGCAAGTTTGAAATATTTTCGGTTCCTGCAGGACAAAATCAAAGAAAGAAGAATTATATGATTTTACCTTACTTTTTATCTGTTAATAGTTTCAGTCATGAGACCGCGGCTATGCTGGGGCACCATCTTGAAGAATTTTAGTCGAAAGAATCGCCCCTAGTACTTATTTTTTAAAAAGCAGGATACTTACATTATCGGTCATATTTTGCCAAAATATTTATCCATAAGAATGTATCAGTTACCTTGGATTTTCAGGATTGCCATTGCCGGAACGCACTTGATCGTAAGTGTTTTTGATCAAAAATGACTTCTGACTAAGCAACTCCACCAACTACAGCAGTAATAAAGTCGGATATAATCTGAACATAAATTTATCTGCATTCTGGAGTTAGATACATTTGAGATACAGTGTGGAGCCTTGAGATATATATATATATCTCCCAAACGTGATCCATTATCTATGATGAAAATACAATAATACAATCTATTTGTAAAAGAAATATATTGTATTCTTGTAATGTTGTTCAAAGTAGTTTAGAGTACCTCATTCACTTTCATTTCTTGTGAAGACGTTAGAAAGCTAAACATAATTATCAAACATAAAATAGAACCAGAGGAAAGTAGATGCAGATGAGACGCAGTGCGTAGCCTTAAGATATAACTGAAATAAATCTACTCTGTTTGCTAAAAATCTCACATGTCTGCTTTCCTCGCGACATTTAGATTTACCAAAGCTTCGGAAATACGTACATACGTGCATATGTATATTGTGAACGTAAATGTTACTAAATGCCTAACAGACAGTCTGGATAAAAGTGGATTTTCAGAAAAAGAAACTAAACAACAAACTCGGACATTACAAATATAAACTGTAAGTAGAAGAGTAAAAATATGCGACACATCTCTCAAATTAAAGATGTGACATTATTTTTGTATCTTTGTTAGAACACAGCTTCTTTCCTAGTAGAAGAATTTAAATAATTAGAAAAAGAAACACTAACACATACACACAGATATTTTGGGTAGAATCACCCCCTTGCTACTCTGAGTTTCATCTACAGGTCAAAAGGATGAATGACCGAAATAAAATATCATTAATCATTACCATGATATTGAGTACTATTTTTTCCAACGGTAATGCTAAATGGATATAT
>NC_069004.1:5083857-5087790 GCF_001194135.2 Octopus bimaculoides | reverse complement strand
TATATTTAAAAATGTTTCAGCTTCAAAGCTGCGGTCATGCTGGAGCACCACCGATGACTGAGCTACATCATTATTCGAAACCTCCTCTGATATTTGGCATTTGGTCAATGAAGAAGTTTGATGCTGCTGTCCTCATCTGTGTTTCCTGCCATGCGATAGGCCTATATGCCTAGGCATGTGCCAGTGAGCATTTACGTTTTGTCATTGTAAATATATATTGCTTTTTATATTATAATGCTTCTGCACTCCGTAAATTTGCCGTTCGATCAATTTGTGATCGATAAAATAATAACATGTTGCAATATGAAGTGGAATTAATGTGCTCGAGTAAACCCTCGAAGTGGTGTCCCCATTTATTTAGTAGAGATGAACTGGTACAGCCTTTCATCCTTTCTTCAGAAGATTATAAGAGATTTCTAAAACAAATTTGGAAAAATTTAAAAAATGGGGAAAAATCACAAGAAAGCAACAAACAAAACTAATGGCTGCAATTTATCGATCACTTTTGTTAGTCGCAATAACAGAGTAACAGAAGTTATCATATAACGGTTCTTAGATGTTTCCAGTATTCGGAGAGGAATGTATTTAAAGGTGTTCCTTAGATAGGTTATATGTAATGACCGGTTAAGCGTGTAAGAATATTAAAAGTTAAGTCATCTGGCAATCATATTAGACGATGTCGTGGAGATATTAATAATTGCGTATACATTATGTCTAACGGTGAAGATACTTTCAACAGCATTGCAAATTATAATGCCTTTTAGAAATAGTTTTAAGGAAAATATTCATTATATGACAAATAGCCAGAACACTACGAGGGAAACAATATATAGTGCAAAATACTAATTACTCCTTTAGTTTAGATCAAGGCTGGCCAACCTGAAGCCCGCGGGGCGCATGCAGCCCGCAGAGATTTATCTTGCGGTCCGCTTGTTACGTTCTTGAAATGGGTTTATTTAAACAAACGTTTTGAAAATTTTATCAAAAATTAAAGATTGTAATGACATATAAAAAAGAAAGATGCTACTGTTTTCAGTGATAATATTTCAAATGGTACGTATTTTATCGACCCGGAACGACGAAAGGCAAAATCGACGTCGAGCGGAATTTGAACTCGGAACGTAAAGCGGGAGGAAATGTTGCCAAGCATTTTGTCTAACGTGCTAACAATAATTTACATGTAATTGAAACAGCTATTTTCATCTTATATTTTGTAAAGACAGGGCGTCAATGAAACGTATTGTTTTGCTTAGTCAGCAACCATATGAAGTTAACGACAAACCTCTTCAAAGTCAGATATAACCAAAAGCTCCTAAGAAATCCTGTAATTTTAAATCATGATCGTTTGCAATTTAAAACCTTGAAATTGAAGTTTTGTGTCTTAAAATTTTTGTCTGAGAATACTGTTTTGTTGCACGATAAATTTTCCTTAAACACGAACCGGTATCAGTTTCGAATCGACTGTAAATCACATGGTACACATGGAGAAATTTGAACCGAACGGGTAAAGATTTTTGTGAGAAAAACCTAATATCGTTGCTTGCTTTATATCTTTACTCTTTAACATCGTACTTAACAGAAAAACTAAAAAATATTAGTCGACATTGATTATTTGAAATCCATAACAACGGTGAAGCACCGATTATTCCGTTAATCTATCGAAGCAAAGAGATGGATAGACTCTATTCAAATGTTTTTGTATAACTCCAGAGTTAGAATCATAAATAATTCTGGTGGTAATCATCTGCAGAACTAAAAGAAGAAAGCTGAAGTAAAATTGCAGCTAAAATAAATTATTTCAATCTATTTTGTCTGCAGAATACTTTTATCTGAAGATCTGCCAAAACGTTTACATACGCAAATGCGTATTTGAATACATGTATTTGTGTATATGTGTGTGTGAGTATGGGTTGTGTATATATATATATATATATATATATACACAACCCACACCATCTATATGTATGTACGTACGTATGTATGTATGTATGTATGTATGTTCAGTCCCACTGCATGGCACCTTGGGTAAGTGTCTTCGACCACAGCCTTGTGAGTGGATTTGGTAGACGGAAACTGAAAGATGCCAGTCGTATATATATATATATATATATATATATATATGTGGCTTTAAAAAATAAATACAGGGGTCTATTGTTCGACTAAACGCTTCACGTGTGAGCCCCAGAATAGCTGCTGTCCAGTGACTTGAACAATTACATATATCGAAACCCGGCTGTGTGAATTTGAAGTTTGCTTCGCAACTACGTAATTTCGATGAGTTGGGTATATTTAGGGATATGTGCTTGGATTTGAGGCATATGTAATTGTGTATGTGCATAAAAAGCTTATTCAAATTTGTAAGCACACATATATCTATCTTTACATACATGCCTAAATAAATATGCATGTATATGCATACATATATATTTATATATATAGGCATATATACATATATGTATGTATATAGATATGTGTCTATGTATGTATATGTATATGAAGCATTCCACTCCGTATATGGTTACAGAACAGAGTTGATTTGATTTAAACGGACGGTTAATCTTGCTATTGTACTGCGGTTGCATTAGTTTATACTCTCATGAATAAATATATACATAGCCACATGCACCCATACACATATATACACAGGCATATATATATATATAAATTTGCATACATACATATATATATATATTTATATCATTGTATTTCTATCTGTAATTCTACACATACACAACCATACACACACATATATATGTATGTACGTACGCGTGTTTAAATTTATACGCATATACACCAACACAGAGATACACACATGCATGTTTATCCCCAATTTAATACTCATTGCTGAGTTTGTGTTTCTTTCCCTTTAATGTTCTTTCGATGGAAAAAGATCTTTATATATTAAAACACACTCAATCAGAAAGACTTCATGCTGGAAATCAAATCCTGGACTTCATGTGTTTCTAAACTATTAACTCTATTCTTTTATTTTTATTTTTTTATTTTGATGTAATTTAACAAAGCTGCAGTTGTTTTGAATAAGATACAACATCGTTCCTCTAAGATAGAAATTCAATATCGTGTGTGTATTCTCGTTTATCAATTGCTCGTGTGCATTGTAAATACAAAAATATTTAACGCTTTGCTTGTTGTTGACTTCGTAACGTCTTCATACTTACATGCATATTGATGTAAGGAAAAACATGTAGCGTTATAGAAGTTAGCTGCCCTGCTGATGTGAATATCTCTTCCAAAAATCAAAGCGAAAGACGATAACTAAGAACAAATGCTTCGAAACATCTAGCTTCTAGATCTAGATTTTAAATTTACTTTTATACCAATAATAAATGATGCACTTAGTTTTGTGTGTTGATGCCTAAGTGACAACCTGGAAAAGCTAGGATTTTCAGAAAAAGAAATCAACCATCGAACACGCACAATAGAAATGGAATTTAGTAAGTCGAAGAGTACAAATATGCAAAACTATTCACAAGTTTAAAATCTGACATTGTTTCTGTTTCCTATATTGTCATGATGGAAGTTTGTATAATTTTTTCAGCAACTAGCTCCTTACAGGAAAATTTCAAATTGAAATTAGAAAAGTACATACAAACATTGTATGAACGGCTAATGAAAAGACCGATAGCCTATAGAATATATTAATGCTAGTGATAGTATCGCTAGTGTAGATAAGCGTAGGTGTCTGTATTTACGTACATATTCATGACTCTACAAGTGCCACAGGTAAATTGGTAAGATCTAGTGAACTTCACCACAGAATCTGTGACTCCTCAGCAAGCGGTGTCGTACCACTAATCAATTTTAGGCACTGAATTTAATAATCGCTATATAATTGGCAAGACGGCGAGCTGGCAGAAACGTTATATGCATACATACATACATACATACATACATATATAAATATATATATAT
>NC_069004.1:5080980-5081703 GCF_001194135.2 Octopus bimaculoides | reverse complement strand
TAGGGGCTGCATATGCAGCAGTGACAAAGCGGAGAGGCTGTTTAAGAATCGAGAAAGCGGGGATGAGATGAGGTGGTTGCGAAAACAATGAACTCCGAATAATTAAAACGCGCTGCAATAAACATACAACAACAAAAGAATGATAATAATAAAAATGATGGTGATAATAATAATAATAATAATAATAATAATAATAATAATAATAATAATAATAATAATGATAATAAATGAATAAAGAAACAAAATAGCAAAATGTTGTTTTATAGAAGTATGCTGGAATTCGCGTTGAGAACACAGAAAGCTGTCATCCATGAACAATCTTCAACCAGATTATTTGTCCATAAAGCATATGGGATTTTTCTGAGATTTTCAAATAATTTTACAGTTTCCGCGTTTGTGAACCAATGACGTACGCACTTCTCAAAGCAAGGAGTTCTTGCGCGAAATTAAAATTCTTCGCAGTAGCATGCAAGGAATCAAGCAAAATAGTAAATACTACATACAACATGAAGATGAAGTGATGAAGACAATAAACCGATATCAAATAATTGTTTCATTACATATATGCGTGAATCTCCATGTATATATATATATATATCTACAAACATAGACACATATACCTGCATACATGTATATATATGTATGTGGTATATATGTTTACGATATATTTACGCGTGCATATATATATATGTATGTATCTATGTATATCTATATCTATATCTA
>NC_069004.1:5079988-5080721 GCF_001194135.2 Octopus bimaculoides | reverse complement strand
ATATATAATATAATATAATATACATGTATATATATACACGCACATACATACATGCATATGTGTGTATGTTTCTGTGTGTGTATTTATTTAAGTAGATACACAGGTAAAAGATAGCTAGATAGATAGATAGACAAATTGACAGATAAACAGACGGACACATAGACAGATAGATAGATCGGTTGATAGCTAGCTAGATATAAAGATACGTAGGCTTCTGTGAGTTGAGACATGGTGTGTGAAAGTCATATTCAGCCTGGTTTGAATACGCGTAACAGATTCAATTCTGCATCATCTTGGTTTTAACTCCCCACAGTATAAGGGATTGATTTCATCATCTTTGTCCTGCGAACGTAAATAAGTGGTTGAGTTGCCATGCTGGTTAAACTGTCGAAGTACTGACGAAGGTCTTTCCATTTATTCACATAAAGAATCTGTTGGAGATATTTTTAAATGACTTCCATATCGTCACTGTGCCGCTAAAAGATTCGATTTAGTGCATATAAAAAAGGATTGAGATCTATGGAAAGATAATAAATGCATACATATATGTGTGTGTGTGTGTGTGTGTGTGTGTGTGTGTGTGCATGATTGTGTGAGAAGGCATGTGTGTGTTTGTATATGTGCTGTGCGTGCGTGTGTGCGCGTGTATGTGTGTCGGTGTGCGCGTCTGTGGGGGCTTCTTTTCAATGCCTGTCACGTGCATATCTTGAGATATATATCTCTGAAACACACA
>NC_069004.1:5078068-5079249 GCF_001194135.2 Octopus bimaculoides | reverse complement strand
CCTCAGATCCGCCATAATACTCGAATTCCTTCGCATCTTTCAACTATCTCATATCACTCTTTTCTCCCCCACCTCTCCTCCTCCTCTTCTTCTTCTTCTTCTTCTTCTTCTTCTTCTTCTTCTTCTTCTTCTTCTTCTTCTTCTTCTTCTTCTTCTTCTTCTTCTTCAAAATGAACTTCAAAAATTATTTGAAGAACCAATTTAAAAGTTAATTCATTATTTATTTGAATTTGTATTTAGTTTTTTTTTATTTGTTGTTTTTCTTTTTGTTCTTGTTGATGAAAATGAAGATGATGGTGATGATGATGATGAAGATGATGATGATGATGATGGCGTCGTTTTGTTGTTGTTTATTTTCGTGTTGATAAAGTTCCCATTGCAACTGTCGTCATCGTCGTCATCGTTGTCGTATCCTACTACTACTACTACTATTACTACTACTACTGCTGCTGCTGCTGCTGCTGCTGTTACTGCTACTGCTGCTGATACCACTACTACTTGTACTACTTCTACTTCGACGGCATTGCCATTTTACACACATAGACAAAAATGACGACGACACGGGTTCGCTACTTGACTACCAATTAACGTTGATGTTAAACTTTTGAAAAATGTCCAAATTTGACGAAAAATGTTTCATAAACATTTATTACCGGGTACTGCAGTATATGCATATATATATATATATATATATATATATATATATATATATGGGAGAATGTACGAAAAAACAACAACAGACGAGGACAGGTGGTGTAAACAACGAAAGGATGTATTAGTATATATATATATATATATATCTTTTATTCTTTACTCTTTTACTTGTTTCGGTCGTTTTGACTGTGGCCATGCTGGAGCACCACCTTTTAGTCGAGCAGATCAACCCCAGGACTTATCATTTGTAAGCCTAGTACTTATTCTATTGGTCTCTTTTACCGAACCGCTAAATTACGGGGACGTAAACACACCAACATTGGTTGTCAAGCTATATTGGGTTGACAAACACAGACACACAAACATATACACACATACATACATACATACATACATACATACATACATATATATATATATATATATATATATATATATACATATATACGACGAGTTTCTTTCAGTTTCTGTCTACCAAATCCACTCACAAGGCTTTGGTCGGCCCGAGGCTATAGTAGAAGACACAC
>NC_069004.1:5075943-5077571 GCF_001194135.2 Octopus bimaculoides | reverse complement strand
ATATATATATATATATATATATATATATGTATATATCTACATATGCGCATACTCCTATTTGTGTATTTATGGGTGCGCTTGGGTGTATATGAATATCTGCTATTGTTGCATCGGTTATGCATTTACATCCACACGCACATACACACACACATACACACACACAAACACATACACAAACATACACACACACATATATACATATCTATATTTGTACGTATATATACATACACACGCAAACATATATACATATATATATATAGATACATGTATATTCATATATTTTCATATATGAAGAGATATGCGTTGCATATGTATACATGTGCATATATATCTACATATACACACAGACATACGTACATATAGATATATTTATACACATACACACACACACACACACACATATATGTACATATATATGGGAGAATATACAAATAATAACAACAGACGAGGACAGGTGGTGTAAATAACAAAAGGATATATTAGTATGACGCTCGGGAATACGGAAAGTCTTTGACGTTTCGAACTACGCTCTTCAACAGAAAGAATACGGAGACAAGGAGAAAAACACGGAGAAAAAAATACATATATATATGTCTGTATGCTCACACACAGATATACATACACACAAATATACACAATAAAAAAATACATACATATATACCCATATATATATAAACATGAACAGATAACGATATGTACATCTTTAAGTATGTATTTATTTATAGGTCTATATATTTATGCTGTATGTATTTATGTCTACATCAATAAATAAACACCTGAACCATTCTGGAATATTAAGAATTACAGATATTGGTTAGAATTGCATATTTAAGCAGAAAGCACTTAGGTAAAGAATGGTCCCAGGCATCATGCTTTCTCATTAGAGATACAGTATTGTGTTAGATTTAAGTTCATGTTTCTTTTTTTTTTAATATTGTGTTTTGCTTTTTCTTAGGTGATGTTTATTATGGTGTTGGTGGTGTTGTTGTTGGTAGTGGTGCTAGATAGAGTATGCTTGATTTTTCAAAATAGATATTTGTTTCATCGTTTTTAGGTTTATATATATATATGTGTGTATGTATGTTCACACACAGATATACATACACACAAGTACATACACGTACAAAAACTATACATAGATACATCATACATTCATACACTACACACACGCACACACACACACACACACACACAGACACACACACTCGCTCACACAGATGTACACGCAGATACGTTTTTATGTATATATATATATATTCATATTAAATTTGTATCGTATATATTCATATGTGTGTATATGTATGATATGTGTATATAAATATGTGCGTGTGCGTGTGTATACCCGCGCGAACTCCAACACTCTAACATAAAAAAAAAAAATATATATATATACACATATACTCACATGCATATATTTCTAACGTTTTGATGTGATATATGTCTCACAACTCCCCAGGGTGACATTCTCGCAATCAAATATATTTAGAAAGAAATTAGTTTTACACATAGATGCACATTTATGCCCACGCACACACTCAAAACGCACACACACACATTTGCCTTCCTGCTCGTCTACCTACACGAGCTATCACTCCCGTATATATATATATATATATATATATATATAT
>NC_069004.1:5071223-5074169 GCF_001194135.2 Octopus bimaculoides | reverse complement strand
TATATATATATATATATTTATTTATTTATTTATTTATGTGTTTCAGCCAAGTGGCTGCGGTCATGCTGGTGCATATATATATGGCCATGTGGTAAGAAGCTTGCTTCACATGGTTCCAGGTTCAGTCCCATTGCGTGGTACCTTGGGCAAGAATCTTTTTGTGTAGCCTCGGGCTGACCAAAGCCTTGTGAGTGGATTTAGTATGGTAGACGGGACCTGAAAAAAGAGCCCTTCGTATATAGTCATATATACATATAGTTTCATATCTAGACATGCTCATCATATATATTTAAATGATAAACTTTTGCAAAGTTTTACACATTTTTACAGTTCCAATGATGGCTTGCATCTGTAGTATTCGAGTTAGCTTTCTCCATTCCGGTTTTGGGAACCCTAATTTCTCAAGATCGGTATTTAGGTGTTGTGTTACATATTCCAGGTCCCCAATAATTACAGGTATAAGCCTGAACTCGTAATCTGGATAGAGTCACTGCAGATTTCTTAATAGTTCAGCGTAGATATTCTCTGAGTTACTGATCTTCGTATGTATGTATGTATGTGCGAATGTATAGTGGCTAGGTAAGTAATGTGCGTATATAAGTGCACGCGGATGTGTTATTTATGCGCTGACGCGTAGGAGTATCAATGTGTATGTATGCAGAAGAATTTTTGAGAGTTCTTGTCAGCGTGTCTGTCTGCGTTTATACACGTTTGTGATTTTATGTGTAAGAATGTGTATGTATACCAGTGTGTTAGTGTAGACTTGTGTGTGTATGTAAGAATGCAGATTAGTATGTGTGCGTATATAAGAGTACGTCTGCATCATGATGTTTGGATGTGTGTGTTAAGTTGAGATGTGTGTGTGTGTGTGTGTGTGTGTGTGTGTGATATGCGTGTAATTGTGACGTGTGTATGTATTGATATGTATATAAATGTGTACGCATATGTATATGTGAGTGTGTGTGCATGTGTGTATTTGTGTGTGCGTATGTGTGTGTGTGCGTGAGTGTTTTGATGTTTGTATGAGTGTGTGTGTGTGTGTGTGTGTGTGTGTGTATGTGCGTGTATGTGTGTGTGCATGTGTGTGTGTGTGTGTATTTCCCACAGAGATGTCATCGATTCTAAGTAAAACTGGAATTGAAAATCAAAATGAAAAAGAAACCGAGACAGAGGGAGGGGAAGAAAGAGCGAGAGAGAGAGAGAGAGAGATAGATAGAGAGAGAGAGAGAGAGAAAGAAAACAGAGCCAACGAGAAGGAAGGAGAAGAGAGAGAGAGAGAAAGAGAGAGGAGACAGAGAATGAGACAAAGAGACAGAAAGTCTGTCGAAATGTGACAGATTTTCAGTAATTCATTTCAACTTCAACACAACAACAATGGGGGACAGCGTCTGATATCTAAAGATGGAGAGACAACACACACACACACACACACACATAGAGAAGCACATAGAAGAGATGAGGAGGGTAGTAAGAGATGGTGTAATTGGTGGTGGAGCAACTTTTACGACGAAAAACATCGATTATAACTTGGAAGTTTAATAAATACGTACTCTTCAAAATGTAATTCTTCAGTTTCGTGTGTGATTATTACCTGTAACTCGTCATAAAAACGCTACAAAAACTGTTTGGAAGTAGAACTGTAAAATCACGCGAGACTTTTCTTAAATTTAAAACGTGAATTTGTTTTCATTATCTGCATTTCAAAGATGGAGGTTTGTGTCTTTTTTAGAACCCAGCTCCTTCCTCTGTAAGAGAATTCAAATAATTAAAAAGCAGAAGAGAACATACATACATACATGCATACTGCATACATATATATGTATATATGTATATATGTATGTACATATGAATGTATATACATACATACATACAAACATGCATACGTACATAAACAGAAACATACATACATTTATATATGTGTTGGTATATACAAATATATATGCGTGTGTCTGTGTGTCTGTGTGTGTGTATACACTGCGTGGCAGAAACGTTAGCACGCCGGGCGAAATGCTTACCGGTATTTCGTCTGCCGTTACGTTCTGAGTTCAAATTCAGCCAAGGTTGACTTTGCCTTTCATCCTTTCGAGGTCGATAAATTAAGTACAAGTTATGCACTGGGGTCGATGTAATCGACTTAATCCCCTTGTCTGTCCTTGTTTGTCCCCTCTATGCTTAGCCCCTTGTGGGCAATAAAGAAATAAGGAGCTTATGTTATATATATATGCTTATGTGTATGTGTCTCTGTGTATGTGGTTCTACCCCACCATGGGGCGGCTTTTAAGCTAACTCCTGTGGAGGGCTATTCATTGGGTCTGTAGCCCAATAATGACAATTCATGTATTGAGTACATATTAAATTTTACTAAACTTGACCACTATTTTTCAAGCAATGAGTAATTTTCGTCAAAACAATGATATTATATGTGAACTTGGAATTTATTGCAAAACTTCATGATAAACAACATTATCTTGTCTTCCCATTCGGGGGTCAGTACAGTTTTTTTCTTCTGTCTAACCTCTTTCGTTCACTCTGTCTCTCTTTCTGTACCATCGCCACCACGACTGCCATACACGTACCATTCAGACTTCTGACGCCACCACCATCGACACTTTTGACTTCACAGCCTTCCCCTCCACCACCATCATCCCTCTCTTTGCCGTCCCTTACTATCACCGTCATGTTTGACCGCCTCAGCTATCAACACCACCACCATCATCACCGTCGCCTCCGCCTCTATCACATCGTATGTAAATATATATATATATATATATATATATGTTTGTACGTATTAATGTATATATGCATGTATGTATGCATGTATGTATATATGTATGTATGTACGTTGTTGTTGTTGTTGTTATTATTATTATTATTATTATTATTATTATTATTATTATTATTATTGTTATTATTTTTTTATTTTTTATTTTTTTTATTTTTATTACT
>NC_069004.1:5069974-5070463 GCF_001194135.2 Octopus bimaculoides | reverse complement strand
ATATATATGTACATATATATATGCACACACACAAGCAGAGAGAACTAAGAAAATTACATGAACGAAATATTGTAAAAGCCGAAGAAAGAATAGAAGAAAAGAAAGCGATAATAAAAACAAAATGGCGGCGACGAAATCTCAACACGTCACCGTTAAGTAAGACTGCTTAAACGATTATCTGAGGAAATATGTTAGGAGAAAAAGAATGGATACATATTTACTGGAACCAACACATGAGACTAGCTTTCACAGCATTACAAAGAACATCGCTTATACAGCAATGGATACCCAGCCTCATTTACTTGCAAAAACGCAAATACACGAATGCGCACACGCGCGCATGGTTTTCGCAGGAGGATAAGAAAGGGAGGTGGATGTGGGGAGGAAAGAAAAGGAAAGGAACTAAGGAATCAGAGAGAGAGAGAGAGAGAGAGAGAGAGAGAGAGAGAGAGAGAGAGAGAGAGAGAGAGAGAGAGAGAGAGAGAGAGA
>NC_069004.1:5067407-5068847 GCF_001194135.2 Octopus bimaculoides | reverse complement strand
ACACACACACACACACACACACACACACACACATATATATATACAGAATTTCATATAGAATTAGAATTTAATTTCAGATGACCAGTTTCACAGCAACGTCTGTGAAAAAACATATAAGTCACATGGTGGATTGAAGCGACACTTTGAACATTCATAATAAAGAAGCGATACACATATACAATAACTACGCGACATACATACATACATACATACATACATGCAATCATACATACATACATACATGCATACCTACGTAGTCAATCCAAATATAAATTCAGTTAATAAAAAATACGAATAATAAAATTAACGAACAACAAATGGAGGTGCACAAGGAATGTGTTAACATGGCGCTTGATGGAAAGACGCTAGGTGAAAAGATGCCAGTAATTTGCACTGTGTACACTGAGATCTGGAGCGGTTATTCGCATATTCATTCTTAATACATCTCGGCAGGTTCAGACGCAAAGTATCTTGGTCGCCATTGTGTATATCATATAAGAAGAGCTTCTTTCTCTTTTCAGCCAACAGTGTTTTCAACTGGTGAACGGGATTCTGAAGCATCGCTATTTCGACATGTTGTGCCGCATCTGCCAAAGGCGTACGGAATTTTGTGCCTAAACCAAGTCGAAGAGTTGCAGGAGATTCTGAAGTCGTCTGGAGAACGTGGTTGAAGCCAATGGGGATTTTATTGAATAAATTTACTGTCTAGTATTTCAAGACATTTTTATGTAATTTTGGTAAATATATCTGTCTAAAATGAGATGTCAGTGTTATTTTCATTTTTGCGTAATCAAGACGACAATTCATTCACCGCAATCTTTGTGTGTGTTTGTGTGTGTGTGTGTGTGTGTGTGTGTGTGTGTGTGTGTGTGTGAATACACACACGCACATACCTAGATGCACACACATACATGCTCATACATACTTACGCAATCGCACATTCGTAGACACATATATTTAAAGTCTGGAATATCGTCACATTTACACTTTTTTGAAATGCAAGACGTTTTAAGTTATATATCAATACCCAAATTAACACTGACAACTGGTGTAGCAAGAGGCGACAGAAAATGAAGCCGGTAACCCCAAGATATCTAACAAGCGATGGATACACATTCTTTCTTGCGTCAGCATTATGTAAAGCGAATATACCCAATGGCAATTGCTAATTCTCTTTACATACTGTTGATATGTGAATCAACACTTCATTGTTTTAAGGGTGACAATTTAATTGAAGTCATTACAATTGCAGACATGGCTGTGTGGTTAACAGGTTCGCTTTGCAAATCCGTGGATTCGGTTTCAGTCCTGCTGCGAGTCATCTTGAGCAAATGTCTCTCTACTATAGTTCAGGGACGACCAATGTGTTGTGTGAGTGGAGTGGAGTGAATTTGGTGAACGGAATCTCTGTGCACAAATATATATATATATATATATATA
>NC_069004.1:5062456-5067397 GCF_001194135.2 Octopus bimaculoides | reverse complement strand
TGTGTGTATAGATAGATAGATAGATAGATAGACAGATAAATAGACAGATAGATAGATAGATTTTGTGTCTTTGTGATTGCGTTTGTCCGCTCCTTCACCATCGGTTCGCTTTATTTATGTTCCTGTAGATTGGTAGTTCGGCAAAAGATAGATAAAGTAGTGAGGTCGATTTGCTTGATGAAATCCCTTTAAGTGGAGAGGCTCCAGCCTGGCCGCAGTCCAATGGTTGAAACGTTTAAAAAGTACAAAAAAAATCATGGACGCAAGAAGCTGTAATTTCGTGTGGTTTCACAAATATTCGTCAACCCCTTGATACTGTTGGAAGAAATAATTTACGGATGAATTTTGGGAAGCCAGGAATATCATGGATGCCATCAAACGAAGTGAGAAACAAAAAACAAAAAAAATAGCCGAGGGTAATCTAAAAAAAAAAGAAAGAAATGAATCAGAAATAATAAATAAAAGAGAGAGAACGACAGAAAAAAAATGCCTGGTCTCGCTGCAGTTACCACCAAGCTTAAATCAGCTTGAAATGCTTTACCTGAACATATTGTTTCCAAGAGTTTTTTCAACACTGGTATCGGTAATAAATTGGATGGAACGGAAGATAACCTACTGTGGAAAGATCAGGACGTAACGAGAGACACCAGAGAGAGTGTTTAGATGGAAAACGATACGAAGTGATAGGACGGGACATTGATATAAAACAAGATCAAGAAGAATTGCTGCAGCTACTTAGAGAGTCAGATGATGAAACGGACTTTGATGGTTTATAAATGATAAGGTCGTTTTATGAGCAATGGATACTTTTAAATGTGTGCTACAGACTTCAGTCAATAGCTTTTAAGCGAAAGTTATTTAGAAAAAAAGCAAGGAACCGAACAAGTTATAGAGGTTTGTGTTTTTGGCTTTTTTTTGTTTTTTATGTTATTTTTCTTTCTGCGATTGATGTGTTTTATAATTCGCCAAAAAATATTTTGTCGGTTTCTTTTAACATCCATCCCCACCACACATGTATGTATGAATATGTATGTGTGTATGTATGTATGTATGTATGTATGTACGTGTGTGTGTGTGTGTGTGTGTGTGTGTGTGTGTGTGTATGTATGCACGATTGTGTGTGTGATTGTTCTGGGTATTTAAACTGTATCCGGTTTCAACCGTACAGTTTTGGAGTTATCGGGAGCGTGAAGTCACCCCTAAATTACCATTATGCCCAGTTACATTCCTACCCGGGACGGTAGCATCTTTCAGGGTACCATATGTGAGTTAAATAGATTGTCTTGGGTATGATATTGAACTGCATCCGGTGGTCAGAACCAAGTTAGGGTCTTCTAGATTTGTGGGGAATGTGGGCCAACCGGTGAATTACCATTACTCACAGGTCCGTTCTGACTCTGAACAGCAGTACTTGCCAGGGTCTCATTTCTGGGTTAATTCGATTTCCCAGGGGTAGAAGGGGCTCCTATTTTTGACAAAGCCGTGGGGGAAGGCAGTTCCTCTAGGAGAAAGAGGTTTTGATGTAAAACTTGCAGTCAAAACAATACCAGTCGTCTTGCAATACTTGTCACTGGGTCAAGGCTGTGAGCTGGCAGAAACGTTAGCTATTTCGTAGCTAACGTGTAGCTTGTTGTTATAACACGATGGTGCGTCTACAGTCGAGTTGAAGTGACGACATCAGCGGTGGTAGCTTGTCGATGACTGTGTCCGTAAGTTAGTTCAATAGTAATTGGTATACAGAGACAGACGGACAGAACTCAACTTATTCAATAGTGAAGTTTATTCACAGCAGTGAGTTACGTACAATGTAAAATGCCTTGCATAAGATTTCTGTAAAGAAGTAAGTTGTGTTTTATACAGATGTCTATAGTGCGATAGCGTTAAATGAATGCGTGAAGATATTAGATGTACTTTGTGTAAATAGAAAAAGACTTGATAGAAATGTTTCTAGAAAACATAGGAGGTTATGGCATTGAGTTTGGTCGACACTGTTGGCGCAAGTGGACGAAGAGTTGTTCTTGTGTGAGAGACTCTAGCACAAATGCAATAGAACCAAACAACAAGCCGCGAGTCCTTAGAAAAACGATGGAAAGGAACTCAATTAGACATGGTCGCAGCCACATTATGTAAGCGACAATCGGACCTAGTAGAAGGAGCCTGATAGACGGAGATTGTCTATTCGGCCAATAATAGACCGAACAGAACTGGAAACTTCCTGTGTCGTCTGAACCTACTTGAGATTAAAAATGTATGTGTTAATCTGATGCTAGTACAGACATGGTACAAACGTAACAAACACAGAAACATCTCTCAAATTTATAACAGGATATAAGTTACACTCAACGATACTGAATGCCTTAACTCTGATTTAGTAAACAAAAAGCTTATATTCTGTGTGTGTGTGAATAAATATATAGACATATACATGTGTGTCTGTCTTTGTATGCATGTATGTGCTTGTGTCTATCTATCTATCTATCTATCTATCTGCTTGTCTGCCTGTCTCTCTGTATATATGTATGTATACATATATTTAAGTGCTTGTTTCTTTGGAGAGCAAGTGCATATGCGCAGATCTGTATCTTTCAGCATACAAAGAACGATTCTTCATATAATAAAATTTTTTTTAAAACTCAAAAATACATCCAAAAAAAATTTAAGAAAAAAACAACAACAATATTATTGATCTAAATAATATAATAAAAACCAAAAACCAAGAAAAAAAAAACTTGATAAGAAACAATAATGAAATATAAGTTGGATGATTTCCAGAGTTTTCTGTTTGGAAATTTCTTTGTTTTAGAAAACAGAAGTTATGGATATTTTCTTAAAAACATGCGGATTATTTTTCCTGCGATATATCACTTTTCTTAGACGTTCAGAGACACAATCTTGTCATTGGCTAAACTTTACTTTATTTTATTGTATGTATAAAATATTTTATTCCTAGTTATATTTTAGTGTATGTCATACATAGATATATATTATATTATGTTATATTATATTATATTATATATTGTGTGTGTGTGTGTATGTGTGTGTGTATTAGATTGTATATATTATGTTATTTAGAATAAAACATTTTCTAAGTTTAACGCAATGCAGTAAAAAACGTGATTTGAATGTTACCTACATACAAGCCTATACACATACATACAAACATATATACACACATACATGCACACATACATACAAACATACATATATACGTACATACATACAAATATAAATACATTCATCTATCTATCTATCTCTCTCTCTCTCTCTCTCTCTCTCTCTCTCTCTCTCTCTATATATATATATATATATATATATATATAGGGAGAGAGAGATGTGAAGAGAGTGGTATATATATATATATATATGCATGCATTACAATCAACCTGACGTATGTGGTGGTAGGGCGATAGTTAAAAATTATTTTTCGTACCTACATCCACCATCAATGTATATAAATATGCAAATTTTTCCATCTCCATATGTAGGGCTTTTTTTTTCTTCATATATTCTAACACTCTCCTTTTTTCTTCTGTTTTCAGTTTACTATGCAAAGAAACTGTATACAATTTTGGTTTATGGAAGCAAAGCGATAATGCAGATATAAAAAAAAGGAAGAACACCACATAACAGCGACACTATTTCACACATAACGAAGGATACACCTCACCATCAACAACAAACAACCATACATACATACATACATACATACATACATACATACATATATATATATACAAACCTATACACTCACACACACGTACACACATATATATGTTAGAGCATCATCAACGCACGAGAGAAAAATGATATTACGGAGAAAAACCTCTTGGGCGAATATTGATGTAGGATATGTTTAAAATAAATAGCTATACAAAGACTTGAAACAATTGGTTAGTGGTATATCGATGTAGTCTTAGGTCTTTATATATGGTTTATGAATAATGTTATGCGTTATATAATTTAGCGTGTCGGCGAAAGATGCTGAAATACTAAGTGCCAAACTTAAAATGAATAAGAACTGGTTTCACCTTGTTTGACTAAACGTTTCCTGGCGGTTTTCCGTCAGGGTCGTACGTCTAAAGATTGAAACATGTAAAAGAAGAACGGTAACGCCGGCCCCAAATTTTGGCACAAGACCAGTAACTTCGTCTGGAGGTGTATAAAGGAGAGTTATCTCTACTGTGTTACTCGTTCTAAAAGTGAATAATGAATAAAATAATTATCACACACAAACTAGTCGCTGTGCAAAAACTATGTGAAACCGAATGTATCGTATCAACAAGGAGACAAGGAGAGTTCATCGTCAAATTGAATCGGGATTTAACGTAAGATGATCTCTTAGCTATTCTGATAGTTCAAATTGTTGGTAAGAATATGAAGAGAAAATCAGGAGATACTTTATAGAATTATCCCTTCTGCAACGCGCTGAAACCTCAAAAGGTAACGCAAATATTTCCGCCGCGAGATATAGAATTGTATACCAATATTTTAGTTCCTGATAAAGTATGTTGCTGCCTTGAGCAAAACAAATAATAATTATCTTTCGCTTACACGCGCGTTATCTTAACTGATTTGAAATCCTACCGCCAGAGGCGCCGTTGGCGTCGTGCTCATCATCATAAATATTCTCCTCCTTCTCACCTCCCACTCTCCTCCCCATCCTCCACTCCTATCCTCCCCTCCTCTCCCTCCTCCTCTCCCTCCTCCTCTTCCTCCTCCTGCCATTCTTGATTGTTATAATCGTTATAACCACCAGCCCCACCTTCATTCCACCGCCACTGCCAACGCTGCTGCTGCTGCTGCCACTACTACTACTACTACTACTACTACTACTACTACTACTAATAATAATAATAATAATAATAATAGTAATAATAATAAAAATAATCTTAATAACCTTGGTCATAATCATTACAACCAACACCACCCTCCTCTCCCTCC
>NC_069004.1:5061779-5062288 GCF_001194135.2 Octopus bimaculoides | reverse complement strand
AAGATTCTAGCAGCATAATCGCCTGTCATTACGTTCTGAGTTCAAATGCCGCCATGTTAAGAAGTAAACACACCAACACTGGTTATCAAACAAACAGACACAAAGACACACGCAGAAACACGCATACGAAGATATGTACATATATCCATATATACATGTACACACACACATATATAGAAAGGGAATGATAGATAGATAGGTAGGTAGATAGACAGATACATATACGTACATACATACATACATACATACATACATACATACATAGAGAGATAAATAAATAGATATAGTTATATAGTTTTATTAGAAGGATCAAGATTCTGATCATAGCCGCCCGACGAACGGGAACGTGAAACTCTGAGTAAAAGTTTTTTGTGATGTTTTTTTCTAGCTTTAATAATAAAAAAAAAAAGCATATTACACTGCCTTCGGTATTCGAGTGCTATTTTTTTTCCAACCTTGATTTCCATTTATGTGCTTGCTGTGGTATATATATATATATATATATATAT
>NC_069004.1:5060316-5061463 GCF_001194135.2 Octopus bimaculoides | reverse complement strand
GCCATGCTGGAGCACCGCCTCTAGTCGAGAAAATCGACCCCGGGACTTATTCTTTGTAAGCCTAGTACTTATTCTTTCGGTCTCTTTTTGTCGAACCGCTAAGTTACGGGGACGTAAACACACCAGCATCGGTTGTCAAGCGATGGTGGGGGGACAAACACAGACACACAAACACACACACACATATATATATATATACATATATACGACAGGCTTCTTTCAGTTTCCGTCTACCAAATCCACTCACAAGGCTTTGGTCGGCCCGAGGCTATAGTAGAAGACACTTGCCCAAGGTGCCACGCAGTGGGACTGAACCCGGAACCATGTGGTTGGTAAGCAAGCTACTTACCACACAGCCACTCCAGACAGACATACATCACACTCTTTGCCCTTTATTTCTTGCCATTTATCTCAGTGATCGTGTGTTTATATTTACCTGTGTATTCTGTATGTCTAACTATTCATTTTGTTCAGTGTATTTACATAGAGTTACCTAGATTTATCATTCTTACTACTAACCTATGCACCAACCTGTCTATATATCGATAAAATTATTTATCTAACATATAGTCTAAGAATAACGACGCTGTTCATCGGCTCTTTAAGAATAAATACAACCTACATTCAAGAACGTCAGAGCGAATCCTCTACTTATAGATTGCCGTGGATTCAAAAACGTAACAAAGTAACGACTAATATTTTCTTCGCTGCTTACTTCAAAGTCTTAACAACAACCCACATACAAATGGCTGCGTTGTTTTCAGTTTTAATGGCGGCTCTATTACTGCATTAGAAATGAATATGAAATGTAAGAACAGTTGCCTGTCTGCCTTTTGTCTGTTTGTCTGTCTGTCTGGCAATCTGCGCGCACTTATGAAGATATCCATGTATACTCTCTTTACTTTCTCTTTCACTTATTTCAGTCATTTGACTGCGGCCCATGCTGGAGCACCGCCTTTAGTCGAGTAAATCGACGCCAGGACTTATTCTTTGTAAGCTTAGTGCTTACGTTATCGGTCTCTTTGCCGAACCGCTAAGTTACGGGGCTGTAAACAAACCACCATCGGTTGTCAAGCGATGTTGGAGGACAAACACGCACAAACACACACGCACACACACACACACACACACACACACACACACACAC
>NC_069004.1:5056624-5059915 GCF_001194135.2 Octopus bimaculoides | reverse complement strand
TATATTTGTGTGTATGTGTGTGCGTGTGTGTGGGTGTGTGTATGCGTATCACTTGAATTCCGCGTCTTTTCCGTTCCATTTACTCTCTGGCAAGTTTTTTTTCACACTAAATTTACTTCCACTCTGTTTTATTCAATCATTTGAGTTTACACTTCCACCATAGTAAATCAACCGACAAAAAAGAGAAAATTTCAAATATACTGTATTTTTAAACATTAATATTTCTAGTTCAAATAACAATAACATTAAAAAATACCATAACAAATTTTATTTCACTTATATATGAACTAACGCCGAGCAAGATACCAGAAATAAATAGAGTTTTTTTTCCGAATTATACGACTCCATTAACAACAAAATAATTAACAAAATATACAGTACAGATTGTGATATCGGAGGTCAGAAAAATAAGTATTTTTTTCATAAAATAGGCCTATTTCAAATCATTTTCTCGTCGTCAGATTTTAAAAATCATGGGGGCGTTGCTCTTAAAAGTTTCTTAAAGAAGTAATTACTACTGGGTAATAGAAATTTACCCTCCCTATGTGAATTGGCTTCATTTTAGAGACCTGACTAAATGTATATATGTATGGATTCTCTACTTCCTTTACTCTTTTACCTATTTCAGTCATTTGACTGCTAACATGCTGGAGTACTGCATTGAAGAGTACACAAAACTGTTTAATTAAATGTTCTTTTTTCGTTTTCTTTTGTCTTTTCTACCGATATTCCTCTTTTTTTTTCTTTGTTTTTCTTCTTGGCAGTTGCAAACTTGAAAATTAAAGACTAATGATGTCATTCCGTCAACATGGGAACACAGGTTGCTCTCGTTCAAATTTCTCGAATTTGAATTTCTGTAATTTTGAATTTCTATATATCACTTTTCATTGTGAGCTCGACAAAGACGGGCAAGCTGTCGAAATATCTTTCAACCAATAAAATATATATTGCAATCGCATCGCGCTCTTTCCTATCGTCTATTTACCTAGTTACTACTACTACTACTACTACTACTACTACTACTACTACTACTACTACTACTACTACTACTACGACTGTGCAAAACCAAATATATGGCACTCCAATCATAGCACCAATTTGAATTTGGAGCCAACTTTTACAAATACAAAGCAAAAGTCAAACATATAATAATCCTTTCTACTATAGGCACAAGGCCTAGAATTTGAGGGGAGGGGAATAATCGATTACATCGACCCCAGTGTTTCACTGGTACTTAATTCATCGACACCGAAAGGATGAAAGGTAAAGCCGACCTCGGCGGAATATGAACTCAGCTCGCCAACTTCAAACATATAATAATAATAGTATATATTGAATGAACTTACACTCTAAAAGGATATACGTAAATATCTCTGTCAACACGGAAAGTTTACAGACCCAATATAAAACTGTCAGGTCCACGGTACACAAAGAGATGAGAAGCGTTTCAAATAAGTCTTGGCTACGACAATCAGGAATCATGTAACAAAAAGCCTGTTAAGGATCTTTACTCGCATATAAATCAAGTTTATTGTCCTCGCTCAATTTCTTGTGTTCCCATTAGAACTAAAAATTACCAAACATTTAGTAAATATTCTAATAAGTTCCCTCAGCGATGGCAATAATGGTGTATTGATCTGCAAAATTGCTCACTAAGAACTAATTGGTTCTTTTCGAAATACAATCAGTAAATTCCAACAAGGCAATTTTCTAGCGGTTGACCTGGGTTTTCTTTAATGAAACAACATTCGTTTTATCGTTTATCATTTACCTTCTATTTGTTTCAGTTCATGGATTGTGGCTATGCTGGAGCACACTCTTGATGGGTTTTCGTCGAACAATCGTATCTGCTGCTTACGATGTTACAAATTCCACCGAGGTCGACTTTGCCTGTCATTCTTTCGGGGTCGATGAAATAAGTACCAGTTACGCACTGGGGTCGATGTAATTGACTAGACCCTCTCCCCCCAAATTTCAGGCCTTTTGTGTATAGTAGAAAGGATTATTAGTCTGTTATTTATTCTGTCTTTTCCTTATCTCGAACTACCAAGCCACGAAGACGTAGACAAACCGACACCGGTTTTTTAAGTGGCGTATGAACAAACACAAGCATGAAACCATACATAAATATGCACGGCACGGACACAATATGTATTTACCACGGGCTTCTACTCGAAGCCATAGTAGAAGACACTTACCTAAGGTGCTGCGCAGTAGAACCGAACTCGAAACCACGTAGTCGCAAAAGAAGCTGCTTAACCACACAGCTATTCCTGCACTTGCGTCAAAGAAGGATACAAATCCTTGTTGGAAATTGCCAAAAAGCATTCAGAAGCCATGAATATCTTACGGAGAATTACAATCTTCCTTTCAGTCTGAAGTACATAATAAATGGAAGATAAATGCCTGTTTTTATTGCATGCCTGTGAAACATAGACGTTTAAACAGACGAAATGTTTGCGGCAAAACTGTCTTCCATAGATATTTGCATGTTTTCCGTGGAGCGAATATGTTAGAGGTTTTGAGATTTTCGAGTTAACGAATGTTGTAAACAGAGGTTTCTCTCTCTGCTATTGAATACTGGCGTCTGTTAGCTGTATACTTTGCATGTGAAATTAAAGAATTTCAAAGCATCCACATATTGGAGGTAAAGGGATATGGCTTAGTGGTTGAGTTGATGCGATCGGAAGATCACGGTTACGATGCCTGTACTGGAATGTGTATGTCAGCTGGTTGATTACTTTTTCAGATTGTCACTTAGACGCTTACGCAGGAAAATCAAGTGTAAAAGATTTATATTGGTATAAATGACAATTTATAATCTGGATAGAGAAGTGGCAGGTTTTAATGGAGTTGTCTATAGTTATCCTCTTCTTTGAATTTCAAAAAGACATTGATATCAGCTGGACAGCTGATCTTTACCATATGTGTGTGTGTGGGTATGTATGTATGTATGTATGTATGTATGTATGTATGTATGTGTGTGTGTGTATGTATTTATGTATGCCAGTATGTATGTATATGTGCAGATTTGTATATTGTGTTTTATGTTTGTATTCTCATGCATACACTTGCATATGTAGACATGCTGATATATATATATCTTTAAATGCTGAACATCTGGAAAGTTTCACAGATTTTTACAGTTCCAGTGAATGGATTGGATCTCTAGTCTTCGAGTTAGCTTTCTCCCTTCTGGTTTTGAGACGCCTAATTTCTCAACATTGGTATTTAGATAGTGTGTTAAATATCTCAGGGCCCTAACAATTACAGGTATCAACCTGAAATTGT
>NC_069004.1:5055615-5056085 GCF_001194135.2 Octopus bimaculoides | reverse complement strand
TATATATCTCCGTGTGTGTGTGTGTGTGTGTATTTGCGTGTGTGTATTTGCGTGTGTGTCTATAGACACATAGACACTCACACACACATATATACGTATATGCGCGTGAGTTTTCCAGTGTTCGCATTTGTTTCTTATAATACCTCATTCACGAGTTACCAGATCTGTTCGCCATATTAATACCGTTCTTATAGAATATAAATTCGTTTCATATTTTCCCTGAAGAAAATGATATTTTTGTATTCATAACAGATTTACCAATTTACTCTTCTGAAATAACATCTTGTATACAGAGGCATTTCATTATTTAAATACACACTCACACACACATATATAATACAGACACACACACACACACACACACAAACTTACGCACGCACAACACGACACACACAGACATACAATAACGTAGTGAGGTATATATGTATACACACACACACATATATATATATATATGTATACATACATAT
>NC_069004.1:5050713-5053573 GCF_001194135.2 Octopus bimaculoides | reverse complement strand
ATATATATATATATATATATATATATATATATATATATATATACATATGTGTATACATGTATATGTGTGTATATATGAGCTTGTGTGTGGGGGTTGATGTGGGTGGTTGTGGGTGTATGTATACACACACATACACACGCACATATATAGATATTGCACAAAAATACACATATATACATATTTACGTTTTCCATATATACATTTTCCATCCGGAAAACAATTCTGCAGGCTACACAGTCTAGAGTTAAAATGAACTACAGCAAATAAAAACGCAATTTTGCTGAAGGTTCTGAAGAAATAGCTTCGTGCAAGAATCTAGTTTGTATCAGAAAAGTTACAATTATTACATTGCACTGTTTATATGTAAATTTCGCGAAGAAAATCAAGCTTGAAATACCGTTATAGTGAGTGAATAACAATGAAAATATGCAAAAGGCTGCTAAGAACATACTTATGTATGCATTGAATCTGTAAAAGGAAATTGAGTGAACATACATACGTACATACATAAATGCATAATAAATACACACACACATATATATATATATATATATACACACGTATATATATATATATATATACATATATGTCCACACACACACATTTATATACATACATATGTGCATACACATATAATTAGACACATACATATATGTATATATATATGCATACATAAATATATATACACATATACATATACATTCATATTTATATACATATATGTAGACATAAATGTATACACCTATACATACACACACACACACACACACACACACATATATATATATATACATAGGTGTGTGTGCGTGTGTATGTATGTGTGTCTAAGCATATATATATATATATATATATATATATATATATACAAGAAAATATTTGCATTTTTGCATATATTATATATATGCACAATGACACAAACATATCCATATGTATAAATACATATACATACACTATATAAGAATCCATCCACACACACACACTCACACACACACACACATACACACACATACACACACATATTTGTATGCATATATTTATGCATGTATGTATATATGTATGTATGTATGTATGTATGTGTGTATGCATAGGCGTAAAGTTGTTACAAAATAATAGATGAAGGTTATTCTAGCGTAACTTCTTTTCCAGCACGTCGACAATCAATAAAAGGTGGTATGAAGAAGTAGCGAATATGAAGAAAAAATACATACTTCACAAATTAACTGGGCATAAGTTCAAAAAAAGTGTAGTATAAGAAGAGTTAACTTCCTTTTTTTTATAGATAATGTGTTATTTAAATAACGTGTATCTCTTAAATAATATGTTGCTTCTTAGATTATGTGAATTTTCTTAAGTAACGTGATATTTCTTGAAGAATCGGGATAATGTTTTTTTTTCTTTTTAGATACTGTGTTATTTCTTAAATAACTTGGTATTTTTTAAATAATGTGGTAGGTCTTAGATGATGTAGTATTCCATAGATAATGTGGTAACCACAAGTTCGTCACCTCTAATGCGCCAGGTAATCTTTTGTAGATTAAAATTTACTTCTTGTATGTTGTCGTCTGATTACGACGAAAGTTAACTAACCTAGGAACTTTTGGGGCTTTGCATATCTTCAATCCTTAACCATTTCGAAAGCAAGTAAATTTAAATCAGAAAATATATAAACATGCAACTAACCTCTCTTTCTTAAAACTACTGGCCTTGGTTCAAATTTGAAACCATTATTATTATTATTATTATTATTATTATTATTATTATTATTATTATTATTATTACCTTAATACATTTTATTGTGATGTTATCAGATGGTGGCTCTGAGTAGTAATTAAATTCGTTGATTACGGACTGAGTTCAAATCCTGCCAGCCAGCTTCGACATATCTATTGATTTAGTTTTAGCCTAGCCAGTTTTGTACAAAAGAGTAAATGTTTTTTTGCCGATTTCTATAGCAGAACGGATATTTCTGAACTTTGATCAAAATGTTCAGATTTATTTGTCACTGAGGAGGCCAAACGATGTCGAAACAATATGTATGATGATCTTCCGACGACGTTCTGAGTAACCTCTCTCTTCTTTAACATGCATGGCTTTTGTAAAAATTCTGTGAGACAAAATATAACAGTTAGCCCCTGTCTACATTATGAATATTATACACATCATTATAGCTTGGCTAGTTGGGCCAATTTCAGAATAAAATAGTGAATGTTGTATACGCTGATTTCCATAAGGCAATAAAGATTACAAATTAGCTTAGAATCTACAGGAGGCTTTGTCACTGAGTGGTGCTAAGTCAGGCTGACACAAAAGTATTTAACCAACGGCGACTGATATCTAGAGCGAGGTGTGTGGCGGTTAACACAGAAATTTCTTTGAGAAACTTCTCCCAGACAAAATTTTGCGATTCGCTGTCATTCTACATTTTGTATTTACATTAGACATATCATACACGCGGTTATTCTAACCCAACTCTGTTTAAAGTGTATATATTAATTTATTTTGAACTTGGCCACCTTTCACACAAAGCAGTAGATGTTTTATATATTGATTTCGATATCGGAGCGAATATCTTACAGTTCAGTTTATTATTTTCCGGTACGTCCGTCATGGAGGTGACCAAATTACGTACAACCACTGTATCTAATGACCTTCCAGTGATATTTTTAAGTGAGGCCTGAGTTTTTCTACTCTTTTCACACTCTGGTCTCTTTGAAAATTTCATTTGAAGCAAAATATTAGTTAGCACCGATTTTTTTTTGTTATACACTGTAAATGTTATACAACCTCAAAATTTCTAGACTCCTGCCTAAATCAGAAACGATGTATTCATATTCATATTTATGAAATGCGTACAAAGGTT
>NC_069004.1:5049206-5049921 GCF_001194135.2 Octopus bimaculoides | reverse complement strand
TATATATATATATATATGTATATATATACATATATACATATTCATTTGAATACATACATATATGCACACACACACACACATACACACACACACACACACAAACAGACACACATATATATATATATATACATATAATTATACAGAGACACTGATGTAACACACACACACACACACATCCACACCAAATAGTCACACACGAAAATGTCGTTTGAAGTCTAATTTAATAATATTTAGTAGTTTTGATGAGAACGACCGCACAAACGTCCAGATAAACATTTCAGATACTTATTATATAATACATGAAATAATATATATTAACTACAATCTTTCATCTGCTTTTAGCGACTTGCTACTCTGCTACTTATGTTTCTCACTTTTTACCAAGTTTTGCAATTCACCAATCGTCACGCTTTGATCTTATTCGAGTTTGTTTGGTCTTTTACAATTTTGAGCAAGCGGTTTTTGTATTATTCTTATAGTTATTGGACGTAATTATGCATGTATGTATGTATGTATGTATGTATGTATGTGTGTGTGTGTGTGTATGTTTGTGTATGTATGTTTGTATTATGTGTGTGTGTATATATGTATGTATGTGTGTAGTATGTATGTGTGTATGTGTGTATGTATGTGTGCATGTTTTTATGTATGTATGTGTGTGTGTATGTTTGTGTATGTATGTTTGTATTATGTGTGTGTGTATATATGTATGTAT
>NC_069004.1:5046510-5048795 GCF_001194135.2 Octopus bimaculoides | reverse complement strand
TATATGTATATATATGTATATATATATATGTATGTATGTGTGTGTATGTATGTGTGTGTATATGTATGGATGTGTGTGTATGTTTGTGTGTGCGTGTGTGTGTGCACGACAAGTTTCCAAAAAGTTTCCGGCTGCCAAATTCATTTACCATATATTTGTTGGGCCGCGGTTATGGTAGAAAACACCTTGCCAAGGTACTGCGCTTTGAGACTCAACCCGAAAACACCTGGCTTCTAAGTGAGCTTTATAACTACTCCGTCACGTCTGTATTAGTGACTATTACTTTCTGCGAATCGATTGCAAATCGATCAGACAAGATCTAGAAAACGACTTCGTGAATTATAGACTCAAGAAGCTGAAACAGGTTAGAGAAGAAAGTAAAAGTTTTGAAATGTTAAAGCGATGCGGGAGTGAGCTGACATTTCGTCAGAGATGACTTCGCTTACGAAACAAAGACAGACGAAGGGGAGACAGAAAAGGCATGTAAAATCTTGTACACCAACATTTAAAAAAATCTTCATTGAATATCGATCCTCCATCGTAGCAAATGTTGAAATAAGTGCTACCTATTCTGGTCAGTGAGTGAATAACACTCTCAGGCTAATGAAAGCAGACAAAGCTCCGGGAGAAGGTGATTTAGCAACAGAGATGTTAAAGTGTGGATGTGAAGAACTGTGAAAAAATCCTCGTTCTACGCTTCAATTGTTATTTTTGCTTTTAATAGCTGACTCTTTTGGTCAAACTATCGTATCTCCAGCTACTTCAGATGTCAAGATATCAAAAATTGTCAAAGTGTAGTACAATGGTTTTGCTATGGAAAGGTGAAACTGTTTTTCCGTTTTCTGAACAAGCAAAGTTTTGGACTTACGATACTTTTGCATAACAACAATGATATATATATATATATATATATAAATATATGGGCGCAGGCGTAGCTGTGTGGTAAGAAGCTTGTTTACCAAACACATGGTTTCTAGGTTCACTCCAACTGCGTGGACCCCTGGGCTAGTGTCTGCTACTGGAGCCTCGGGACGACCAAAGCCCTGTGAGTGGATTTGGTAGATGGAAACTGAAAGAAGCCCATCGTATATATATATATATATATATATATATATATATATATATATATATATGTGTGTGTGTGAGTGTGTGTGTGTGTGTATGTTTGTGGCTGTGTTTGTCCCCCTAACATTGCTTGACAACCGATGCTGGTGTGTTTACGTCCCCGTAACTTAGTGGTTTAGCAAAAGTCCCTGATAGAATAAGTACTAGGCTTACAAAGAATAATTCCTTGGGTCGATTTGCTCGACTAAATGCGATGCCCCAGCATGGTCGCAGTCAAATGTGTGAAACAAATAAATGAATAAATTAATAAAATGCACACACACACACACACACGCACACACACACATACATATGTATGTATGTACGTGTGTGTGTGTCTGTCTCTTTTTCCTTTCATATAATTTTATTGATAGTATTAGATTGATCTTTCATCCGTTTACAACCACCATCACCAACACCACCACCACCACAACAATAACAACAATAGCAACAGCAGCAGCAGTAACAGCAGCAGCAACAACAACAACTAAGAAAACTACCGGTTTTGCTAGTGCCATCAACAGCCACCCTGACACTAAGATCAATTCCGCCTACAATAACAAACACTTGCAACATTACTGCCTCCATCTCTAAAGAGCTCAGTAGAGGTTATTGAGAATGATTTTGTGACGTTCATTCTTTGATTGTCAAATGACATAAAAGGCGAGAGTTGAGGGTTTTGATGTCTTTTGAGAGTGACCAAAAGAAATATAGAGAAGAAAAGAGTTCAAAATGAAGGAATTAATGAAACCATATTGAAGGAAATGGAATGGTGAGATATTGTAGGCATGGCTGTTTGGTTAGGAAGCTCTCTTGGAGGCTTCCTGGTTTCGGTTCTACTCCTACTGCGTGGCAACTTGGGTTTGTGTCTTCTTCTATAACCGCATGCTGAACAATATCTTGTGAGTGGCTTTCGTTGACGAAAACTATGAGAGAGCCCTAGCTTATATATATATTTCATATATATATATATATATATGAAATATTCAAACGCTGAGATTTGAAGTTAGATGTCACTACTGTTCATACCATCTATGGATAAATTCAAAATTTGATAATATCACCAGTAGTAACATGGGTGGAACGCAGTTATGATAGCTTTAAGGAGCTATGAAATTTGCACGAAGCGTAATGATGCTTAATGAGCATCTACCTGCTAGAAATAAGAGCCACGTCTTATA
>NC_069004.1:5044306-5046448 GCF_001194135.2 Octopus bimaculoides | reverse complement strand
AGAGAGAGAGAGAGAGAGAGAGAGAGAGAGAGAGAGAGAGAGAGAGAGAGAGATCATGACTATATAAGTACAAGATGAAAAACAGAAAAGTATAACGACTGGATATTAATAGTTATCGCCAAGCTAACATGGTAATCCAGAGAAATAGGACGAATGCTGCTGCTGATTAGCTCCAATGGGCCATCGCTTCTAGCTAGCTATGTGACACACGAACCTGTGTCCAATATAACTTTCGAACAGGGAAGGTCAGCCGCTTCCCCTTGCTGGTCTGGCATCTACAGACCACCCCGAAACTAGTCTGTAGATGCCAGACCAGCAAGAGGAAGCAGTCTGACATCTACAGGTTCGTGTGTCACATGGCCTCTTGGAGCTAACCAACGGCAGCATTCGTCCTATTTTTTGGACTGCCATGTTGGCTTGGCGATAACTATTAGTATCCAGTACCGCTGCCGTAGTCTCCTTTAGAGAGACTTAGAAATATTAATATTTCTAATAACGACTGTGTTCAACTAGACACTATAAAGTGGTGCTCCAGCATGGCCGCTGTCCAGTGACTGAAACATCTAAAACATTCAAAGATAAATGATAAGCGCACATATACATACAAACATATATAAAGACATACGTACATACATAGGTGCGTGTATATATATATATATATATATATATATATATATATACTTATGTGCATACATGCACAAATAAAATCACGTACACACATAGAATTACACACATGTATATACGAAAATATAGATACATGCTTTCATGTATGCGTGCTTGAGTATATTTGAGTGTGTACGTGTGTGTATTTAAGTGTATGTGTGTGTGTGAGCATATAAATATAATTTATATTTATAGCTTTTCTGTGAAGACAAGTAAATAAATAAATGTTGAAATATATAAATAAAATGAAAAATAAATGAATAAAAATACATTATCGCATTTATGGCATCTTTATAAGCTGATATTGTTTTGTATATTAATACAGTGACTGATCATATAATACAACTTTATTGAGCTCCGTCATTTTGGGCACATTAAACTCGAGATATTAAACATTGAAATAAAATATATTTTTGGCTTTCAAACGATTTTCAAAGAATTATGTGTTATCGAAAATTTGGCGATAACTGGCAATCCATCGATTACAACGACGAGGCTACCAGTTGTTTCGATCAACGGAACAGCCTGCTCGTGAAATTAACATTCGAGTGGCCGAGTACTCCACAGACGCGCGTAGTTTTTTACGTAGTTCTCTCTGAGTTAGTAGTTAACGTAGTTCTCTCTGAGTGACATGACTGGCCCTTTTGCATTACAGGTACCGCTCATTTTTTGCTAGCTGAATGGACTGGTGTAACGTGAAAAGAAGTAGCTTGCTCAAGTACTCAACGCACCTCGTTGAATGATGTTTGTTTCGATGTATTCTTTCTTTTAATATTTGATTATTTTCGTTTGTCTTTATGTTCTGAGTTCAAATTCCGCCGAGGTCGATTTTCCTTTCATCCTTTGGGGGTCGATAAATTAAGCACCAATTACGTACTGGAATCGATCTAATCGACTTGCCTCTCCCCCCAAATTTCGGACCTTGTGCCTAGAGCAGAAAAGAAGTATTACAGTGAGGCTGGGGTACGAAATTAAAGAGATTTGTTCACAAGTAAGAATTCCTAATAGAGATTAAGAAAAAGTATCTTAGTAAGTCAGCAGTAATTGTGTCTGTGACCATGTAGTTCCCCAAAACGGAAATAAATATGGGAGACAAATTGCGCATACTATGGTAATCTAAATTTATGTTTTTAAAAACCTGAAAGGACTTAAAGCAGTTTGAATGATATTCGTTAAAGAAAAGATTCTACGCAAGAGAATACGTACGTATATAGGTACAGACAAGGATACATACTTCCATGCATACAAACATAAATACAAACTCACATGAACACAAACACACATATATGAATACATACATACATTCTTACATATATACATGCATAAATACACACACACACACAAACACACACACACACACACACATGCAAACACATAAATATAACCACACAAACCCGCACGGACATGTATACATATACATACATACAAATATATAGATAAATATATATATACATATATATATGTATGAATGCATACATA
>NC_069004.1:5042602-5044274 GCF_001194135.2 Octopus bimaculoides | reverse complement strand
TATATATATATATATATATATATATATATATATATGTTTAGCCAACATACACACATATTCCCACACGCCATTTTAATCAGATTAAGTGCCGGTCGAGAAACAAATGATCTTGCGGTGCAATGTAACCATATATATATAAGTATGTATGTGTATGTTATGTGCATGTGTATATATATGCGCAAGTATATACACAAACGTAAGGATATATAACAATCTCTCTCTCTCACTATATATATATATATATATGCTTATATGTATGGACTTGTGTTTATGTGTATGTGTACTTGTGTGTTTGTGTGTGTGTACGTGTGTGTGTGTGTGTGTGTGTGTGCGTGCGCGTGTGTGTGAGTTTGATTACATATAGAGAGATAGAGAGAGAGAGAGAGATGGAGTTAAAGAGATTTGGAATATATCGTTCAGCCAGACATCAACAGTTCACATAATTCTCCTTACTAAAATCTTTGTTGTAAAAATACCAAAAATTTCTAATTGAAACAAAAGAAAAACAACAAAGCTACAATTCGAAACTACGAAAGCTTTTTATAGAAGTACGAAACTAAAGAACTAAATAAAGACATGGAGGAAAAGAACAAAACACAATACAATGTTTTCCCATATGCGAATATTAAAACTTTGGTTTTAATGATATCAACGAAACTAAGTTCATATTAGATTAAATATTTTTGTATGAATTTATATGTTTATATAGGTATATATACGCTCACACACACACATATATACACACACACGCAAATATATATATACACATATACACATATGTGTATTTATATATATACATATATATATATATAAATATATTAATATATATACGGTCATATATACATTCATGCGTACACATACGTATATATGTTTGTGTTTATGTATAATTATATATATATAGACGCATACATGCATATACGTATATATGTGTGTGTGCATGTATGTATAATTATATGGATACATACACATATATGTATATGTATATATATATATATATATATATATATATATATATATATATAAATGCATAAGAATGTAATTGTGTGTATACTTGTGTGTATGTGGGAAGATTTCCAGTGCAGAGGTCTATGGTTTACTATTCACTCATCATACAATCTCATTATAAGTTTGTAATGCTGTTTCTTTTGTTTTTTTCACTGGGGAACCAAATTTTGATGACGGATAAAATTATGCTCTCGTAGTCATTCCATACAAATGAACTGACGATGCAAACAAAAAATGCAGACATCACGTCACATATACGCACACACACACACACACACACACACACACACACACACACACATCTATAGGTGTGTGTATATATATATATATATGTATGTATGTGTGTGTGTGTGTGTATATACGACGTAACAAGTAATAATACAAGGACTGAGATATATAGGCATACGTACAAACATATATATGCATATATAAGCATATATATACATGTATATGTATATACACAGGCATATATCTAAATATATTTTCACATACATTCATACATATATGTACATATGTATGCGTTTATATTCATTGAAACTTAACCGTACCTATCCTGCAGTCGAATTGTTCGACTAAATATTTGTGGTCCAGCATGGCTACAAGCAAATGATTGAAACGTGTAAAAGAGTAAAAGAGCACATAGATATGTATATATATATATATATAT
>NC_069004.1:5037517-5041537 GCF_001194135.2 Octopus bimaculoides | reverse complement strand
ATATATATGTTTGCATACATAATTCTCGGTACACAGCCGCGTTATTCTCGACTCTACAGTGGTGCTATTACTTTTCAAATATGTGATACTTCAAAATCTGGAAATTTTATATGTATATATGTATGAACATATATGAGAATATTATTGTTTACACCAATATCAAGTGGCATACCATGCGTAAAAGAATACCATGATGTAAAAAAAAATTATCAATTAATTCTTAAGTGTACTGCAAGTAGCATCGGCACGCTAGAAATAGCAGCCAGAAGACAAGTACAAGCACAAATTTTCACTGATTCACATTAAGAACGGCAATAGGAATGGGTCATCGCATCACGCACATTTTATTTTCTACGTAAGCAATACCACATTCCCTAAACACATTCAGCACCCGCACTTGCGTCCTTTTCACGGCGGATGATTATGGAAAACACTAACATTTCGCACGGCGTGTTAGCGTTTCTTATTTCTTTATTGCCCACAAGAGGGGACAAACAAGGGCAGACAAAGAGATTAAGTGGATTACATCGACCCCAGTACGTAACTGGTAGTTTATTTATCGACCCCGAAAGGATGAAAGTCAAAGTCGATCTCGGCGGAATTTGAACACAGAACGTAACGGCAAACGAAATATCGCTAAGCATTTCGCCCGTCGTGCTAACGTTTCTTATTTCTTTATTGGCCACAAGGGGCTAAACATAGAGGGAACAAACAAGGACAGGGATTAAGTCGATTACATCGACCCCAGTGCGTAACTTAATTTATCGACTCCGAAAGGATGAAACGAAAAGTCGACCTCGCCGGAATTTGAACTCAGAACGTAACGGCAAACGAAATACCGCTAAACATTTCGCCCGGCGTGCTAACGTTTCTGCCAGCTCGCCACCTTCATATGCTCTGTTAATTGAAATGACTCTGCCTATCTCTCTCTCCCACTATGTATGTGTGTGCACGCGTGCGTATACGTATGTATGTGTGTATGTATGTATGTATGGGTAAGTACCAGGTTGCAGTTATAAGGGGAATTTGTTTATACTCCGCCTTCCGTAATTTTTTTTTTATTTTATGATAGATTACGAGTATTTCGCGGAAACAAAAGCCTATGTTAAATCGCTTTGAGATATTTAAAAATTATAAGAATGCAATATATTTTACAACATACCTCATTATACAACTTAAAGGGAGAAAATAGCAAGAAATTAAATAAAAATCGACATGGAATATGGTGCAGAGAGGAATCAAATGCGATAAGGAATATGATAGGAAGTAAAAACGGTTGAACAATGTAATAAAAGAAGCATTAATGGATCGTATACTAGTACAAGGTTATAAGATATTAATATTTCGATAGAAAGAACAATAATATTGATTTCTGTTATTATGGGTGAGTTTAATATAGATATGCAATAGGAACAGATACATTACGGTGTTCTACATCACTAGAAGGTTATAAAATAGTATTAATTTCGATGGAAAAGGGAAAACACAACAGTAATAATATTGATTTGTAAGTATTATGGGAGTAAATATAAAATCAGGTGGAAAAAATACTGAAAGAATTCCGCAACAAAATTTGATATTTTGTTTAGAATGATCGTCTTTAGAAATGATATATGTGTTAGTAAGGTAATCAATTTGTAATAACATGGTGTATTATCGATTAATTGTTTTATATTTAGAAGCAACGATATACGTCTGGGTTTTTAAAATATGGATTCTAGTTGCTAAATGTATGTATGTATATATATATATGTGTGTTATACGGAGATGTATTCATGAAAGGGAAGATAAGATTCTACAAGAATAGAAAATATTGTTCACTCACTAATCCATCTTATCTGCCTATTGTTCCTTAGACAGTCGCTGGAGTAGAGTCTACAGGCACCACCTCCGTAAGTTCCTGTCAGAAGCAGCTTATGACCAAGGTACCTCAGAGTGGTACCGAATCCGAACTCAGCTGGTTTCAAAGCAAGCCTCTTAAGCACCTGAGTATTTTTGCATTTCATGTTTCCGCCATTTCAATATCGTGCTTCTAATATTTATACCTGCGTCAGTTTGACGGAATATCGTTAATTGGTTTTCCTAATTTGAGGTAGTCATATGTCTTACCGTGGTTTTGTTGTATACATAATTTAGTTCTAAGAATCTGCTCGCTCTGTCTAAGAGAGACTGATCTTCCAAGTAACATTTGATGGAGTTAAGATGTGATGGGAAATAAGGGGCGAGAGTTTAGAGTAGCAAAACGAAAATATATAACTCATACGTTTGTACGAGGGTGAGTCAAAACGTAATGCCATTTTGTTTAGGACAGGAATAAACTGAATGGAATAATGTTTGCCTCTCAAACCCTCTTTCATGGGGCCGAAGAGATGATAGTCCTGTGGCGATGATAGTCCAGTGGCAATGATAGTCCAGTGATGAGGAAGTGAAAACTGTAGTGGCTCAAAGAACAGTCAACAGAATTTTACGGGGTAGGGATACATGCTCTCATTCGAAGGTGGAACATTGCTATTAAGAGACATACTGACTCTGTTGAGAAGTAGGGATGTGATCCACAGAGGACCAGCTTCATTTTGATGTATGATACATGTTCCTGTGTTTGGTAATTATACTTGTCCTAAACAAAATGGCATTACTTTTTCGACTCAACTTCGTATGTAAACTATATGCTCAACATTTATGTAAGATTCTCATCCTCACATTCATTTCCAAAATCTAAGTCAGGCAATTTAGGAATTACTGCGATACGTATGGCTCTTTCCTTTGCTATTGAAAGCAAATAATTCCAATCTATATCATATTTGCCATTCTTACAGAAATTTACTTGTCCTTTCACTTCCACAAGCATGTATACGCTCAGTATGCAATCACAATTAGAATCCATCCTTTTAAACCCACACCGACATTACTGCTTCTAAATATAAATCAATTTATTGATAATGTATCTGGTTATTACAATTTGATTACCTTACTAAGACACATAATTTCTATACACTATCATGCAAAATATCAATTCTAATTTACAACTTTTTTTCCCTTCCTGGTTGTCGATATCAACTTCCCTAATATGCTATACACAGCTATATTAGTGCTCTTTTCATCTGTATTAATACTATCTTATAAACCAAACAGTAATTGTGGAGCAGTTCAATATCTCCATTCACTATCGACCATGTATATTAACTCTGTTAATACTCACAAATCGATATAATTGTTCTTTCTACCGCAAATAAATGAATACTATCTCGTAATATTACAGAAATATAGAACACTATAATTAATCTATTAGTACGAATATATAATTATATTCATCTAACTTTAATCATTTATCATAACATACTAGATTTCAATCTCTATTATTCTCCCCACCACCGCCACCACCTCTTTAGTTTATCTACTTTCATTCTCATTCTTTTCGCCCATTTTGTTTTTCCCTTTTATTTGTTAAATGGAAAAATTTTATAAAATTTTTCGTAAAATATTTTCTTTGTTCCGTGCATTTTTTGTGTTTTTGTTTTTACATTATTTGAAATTTAATATAATATTTTATTATTTGTTTGGGTTATGTATTTTCATTATCGTCTCTTCAAAAATATGCATTAGAATAGCAGAACGTACGTCTCTATGTATATATGTATGTATACATGTATGTATGTATGTATGTATGTATGTATGTATGTATGTATGTATGTATGTGTGTATGTATGTATGTATACATGTATATATGTGTGTATGTGTGTATGTATGTATGTCTTTCTGTAAGTATTATGTATGCATGCTTGCATGCATGTATGTATGTGTGCATATGTATGTATGCATATGTATATATTTATGTGTAAGTATATATGTGTTTCTGTATGTACATTTATATCTGGTACTTATTCTATACCTCAAACTGCTTACGTAATGGGAAAGGAAACAAACGGACACCGGCTATCAATCCGTGTCGCGACAAACGCAGACACACACACACACACACACACACACACACACACACACACACACACACACACACACACA
>NC_069004.1:5033240-5036091 GCF_001194135.2 Octopus bimaculoides | reverse complement strand
CACGCACTCGATAAAACGAAGCAACAGACATATATACATCCCTCGGTATGAAAGTCTGTTTACACTATCCTGACATTATTAACCTCTTTAATTAAACAATAGTTACACTAATTTCCATACATAGCCGCCAAATTTGTCCATCAGAAACTCCTCGGCCTTTTGAGACTATGCCATAGATTTTGAGAAATCTGCATGAAGTGAATGGAACTGTGTTTTAGATCAAGCTGAATATTGCTCTATGGCAGACATCAGAACAAGAAGTTAAACTTTGCCTACGCATAAAACTCTTTGCATGTCTATCTATCTATCTATCTATCTATCTATCTATCTATCTATCTATCTATCTATAGATGCTTGTATGTATGTATGTATCTATCTATCCTTCCATCAATCTCTCTATCTATCTCTTTACCTCTCTTTCTATCTTTCTCTCCCTGTATTTGTATATACATATATATAGACGTACATACATAGACACACAGAGAAACAGAGGCATACACTTCTAAACATAGACACTTTTATTTATTCGTCTATAGCAAGTCACATTCGCGTACAACTTGCCAACCCATATTTTCACATGGTAGAAAAAGTCGGTACAAAATTTTATAATCGAAATATTACATGGAAGATCAAACGACGTTGGTGAAGAATCTTTTGAAATTACGTTACATGTCTACCATTATCAATGAAGCCTCACAATTAAATGAGTCGCCATTTTGAACACATTTATTAACAAAATAAATTACAAACATAATTAGTGAATATCCTAGCTGCCACATACATAATACATGACTGCAAAGTATATTAAAATATCAAAGAAATCATTAGAGCAAATTTAATATAAAAAATGTCATCAAAGCAGATTTAAGGTTAACCGCAATTTTGCTGTCTACATCTCTCACCGTTATTTCTGTCAATATTCTTTGTTTAACTCATTACCTGGTACACCCCTCCCAGTATACCTCTCTGTATCAATTTATCTTTTAGTCTAAAATGTATACAGACGGTTAGCGATCTTAAAAGAACTAGACTTAGAATTACGTTTCCTGGCTCCGTTTTCATACATTTAGAAGGAAGATATCTCTGTCGGTGGATAGGTATGTATGCATGCATGTATGTATGTATGTATATATGTATGTGCGAGGTGTAATATCGCTTTCCATCTCTGGGAATTGTAATCAAAGTGTCTTTTCGTGGAGTCAGAGGAGGTGTGATGTAATGTATCCTGGAATTTTTATTATACGAAAATTATCGTCAGTGCATATTTGGTATTGGCTGTTACCATTCACGTAAACTCTCATCTCTTTGATCCTCGAGAGCTGTGATCAAAACGTGCAACGAGCCTCCTCCAGACATCTCGATTGCTCGCCTCATTCCCGGTTCCACTCGAACCAACTTCCATTGGTATGATGCCGTCCCGTAACGTACTGCGCCACGCTTGATTTCCCGTTTCCCTCGATCTATGTCTTCTTCTCGGTATGCACTCCATGACGATGACAACATGTCAGTCCTGCAGTGATCAGGGCACATGACCTGTAAACCGTATCCGACGTTCAGTCGCTATGTCCAGCAAACTTCCTATGCAAGTTTTTCTCTTCACCTCGTCGTTTCTCACTCTCTCCCAGTAAGAGACGCTCAACATTGAACTTTGGCACGAATGATGACATGTGTCGCGGAATCGAGAAATTTTCGCTATTCTTTCAAATTTCACAGGCGTAGATGTCTTTTAGTGTAATTGGGTAAAAATCCCTTCTGTCATGAATGACCATGGGATTGCATCTAGAAAGTTACCCTCCGAGGCACAAGTCCGGGCAAGGTTGTTTATCGAAGACCACCTGTCGCTCATGCATAACAATCTCTCCTCTCCACGCCACCGATGTCATCCAAGGGGTAAGGTAAAGCTTGGTACCATTGATATCGGAACTAATTTCTGTAGCTGAGTGAACTGGAGCATTGTGAAATCGAACTTACTGTTTCATGATTGTGAGCGCGGCGCTCTAACCACTGAACCATGCGCATTCACATGACGAGTATGCCTGCAGCTTTGTATTCCTCCTTTGTATTCTCCATACTGGATGAAATCTTTGCAATGTCGACATTGCCTCATCTATCTTGGTTTGGGCTTCAAATTCTGCATCCTCGTCTTTGGAAATGCAGCTTCAAAGAAATGTAAACTCATCGACATAGTCAATGTCGTATTGTCCGAGATTGACAAATTATGCTAGGGCTCCAGGTTTTGACAGGGTATTGTTTTCTTTTTCCTTTCTATTTTTTCTTCAGCGCTAATCCGCAGAAATGCTTTCGCCCCAAAACTATTTAAGCTATCTGTCATGGCCTGTAGCGTCTGTCTTTCAGAGCTTAGTAACGCCAATTCGTATGCGAGATCTAAATTTGTCAGTTTGGTCGGTCCCAAGTTATTCCAGAATTGTTGCTATTCAAAGCTTTCCGCTTAATAAGATCAATCACTATCAAAAACAAAAACGGCAACAAGACGCAACCTTGTCTCAGCCCGGATACAAGTTCTAACATATTTGCGATTCAGCTGCTCGTCTTCATGTAATTCTGCGAGTTCCTATACAGAAACTTAATGATGTCGATACATCGTCAGGGTATTGGTGTATTTTTTTTTTTAATTATGATTCATGATAGACGGTTGGTGAGTGATGAATTGGTTTTAAAGCTGCTATAGACAGCTTTTAAGGGAATCAGGCATTAAATGTGTTAACATGTTAACACAAAGTACCCAACATAACTTCTATCATATATTTATGCATGTGCATAAAAAATATGTGCGCATATAAATATATATATGTATATCATAAAAATACGCGTGTGAGTATGTGTACATATA
>NC_069004.1:5032750-5033189 GCF_001194135.2 Octopus bimaculoides | reverse complement strand
ATATATATATATATATATATAAATATATATATATACATATTTATACATATACACATATATACACAGATATACATTCATATGTACATTAGTGAATGAACCAACGTATTTGTTTACATATTATTGCCAGTGAATAATTTCAGATCAATAACTTGGTTGGATTTATCACCAGATGAAAAAAACACAAGCCGTCGCCGTCGCCGACGTCGTCATCATCATCATCATCATCATCATCATCATAATCATCATCACCACTATCATCATCACCACTATATTTATTCTAAGCGCCAACGTAAAGACACAAAAGCAAACAAGAATATGGTAGCTTATCAATGTGTGTGCTGTGTGTGTTTGAGTATGTATGTGTGTATATATATATATATATATATATATATATATATACACATACATACACACACACACACACACACACACATATATA
>NC_069004.1:5030258-5031854 GCF_001194135.2 Octopus bimaculoides | reverse complement strand
TCTACTCTCCAGACATTTTCTATCATTCCTTATCATAAGTCATTTGATATATTTTGCTTCTCGATTCCTTGTCTCTCTCCAATATTTCCCTCTTCATTTATTTTATTTAATTTTTTAAAAAATACAATTTACAGACTTTTACTTGAAGTCTCTTTCTGTTTGTTCTTTAATTTTATTTATGTCGTCCTTTCATTTTTCTTCAACTCTTTTCGTCTTCTTTCTTCACCCCCTCCCATCCCGGTACCGTCTTTTTTTGAAAGTCTTTTTCTTAATTTATTTTATTTTTTTTTTTGCTTTTATATTTTTCTTTGATAATTTCTTTTGTAATTTTAAATATCTTTCATTGTATTTATTCTTTCATGTGTTATTTTTTGTTTCTCCACCTCTCTTATCGTTCGTTTCGTTTATATTGAAGTTATCTACAACTTGAAACGTCAGACAAATGATAGCGTTCGTGTGAAAGGACTTAACTGTTTACATGGTCGCCTGATAAGCTAGATATGATAGCCAAATACACCTCAAATCAACCGTATCGTATAAAACAAAGACAAATATCATTGATTCAAGTAGCACGACAGTCTTTATATAATCAATTGTCCTGCATGGAATAGTAGCTAATTCGTCTTAAAGTCCCACTTAACTGTATTCGTTTGTACTCTTGGCACAAGGCCTCAAATTTGGGGGGAAGGGGCCAGTTGATTAGACCGATCCCAGTACGTAACTGGTACTTAATTTATCGACCCTGAAACGATCAAAGACAAAGTCGTCCTCAGTGGAATTTGAACTCAGAACGTATAGACAGACGAAAACTGATCTTTAACTATTTTGGATACATTTAGCGGACACCTTAAAGCATAAATTAGCTAGATAAGAGCGGACCCAAGGAAAAAATATTGATTAGAAGTTTTCTCACAAGGTCACCAATTTCGGGGTAGGGAACCTTTCGATTACATCGACCCCAGTATTTAACGGTTATTCTATCGACGGCTTTCGGGATCGACTTCAGCGGAATTTGAACTCAAAGTCCGAGCGGAATTTGAACTCAGAACGTAAAGACGGACGAAATGTCGCAAGGCATTTTGTCCGGTCTGCTAAAGAGTCTGCCAGCTCACCGTCCTCTTAGAATAAATATTAACTGAGAATTTAATTCCTCATCCGGTGCGAGAGCATCACTTGGCATTTCGGATGCATTTAGCAGATTCTCCTCTATTGCTTGGTTACATTACACAAGATAGCCTTCCATAAAATATATCGGACGCTTCGAGGAAGATTTGTCTGCTATTCCTAAACGCGAGCGTCCACCTTGGCGTAGTCCACTTCGTGTATAAATCTTTGCGCTTGTATTTATAGGTGTCTGTGGATGATAATTGGTTTCTATATCTCTCACTCAGGCACATTCCCTCTCTCTGTTTGCCTGGCTGTTGAACCTTCACTATGCGTATACATATACACACGCGCACACCCTTGATTGCCCCGTGCACACACACACACATACTGTACTCCAGCATGGCAACAGTCAAATCACTGAAACAAATAAAAGAATAAAAGAAAACATTTATGACTTTATATATCAATATATATATATATATATATATA
>NC_069004.1:5029703-5030188 GCF_001194135.2 Octopus bimaculoides | reverse complement strand
TCTCGGGGCATTTCAATCAAATAAAACCTCTCGAAACCGGTGCCCCAGCTTGACCGCAGAACGAATCGACAAACACAAGGAAAAGTCAAAACAAACAGATATATGCCTCTGCCATGTTGACTCTGTTTGTGCTTTACTTCGCATGTCTCAATCACAGCAACTATGCTCTATTTATCACGGTACCGCTTTCTCAGCCACGGCTTTACTAACACCGCCTTTTAACTTCTGTTTGTTTCTTTTTGTCGCTCTCTCATTTTCTTTCTCCCTCTCTCTCTCTCCTGCTGTTTCTCTCATTCTCTCGCACTTTCTGTATCACTCACACTAACACCCTACCCTCTCTTTCCGCACCTCTCACACTTTTACACAACATTATGCCGTGGTGTCGCTGCTTGATCCTAAAAAAATGATACCACGATATGGACACTGATTTTTCATGTAGTATTTTATTATACCTACATACATACTTACATGTATATATATATATA
>NC_069004.1:5028143-5029045 GCF_001194135.2 Octopus bimaculoides | reverse complement strand
ATATATATATATATATATATATATATACATATACATATACATATATATATGTATATATATATATATATATATGTATTTATATATATATATACATATACTTATATATATACGCACATACACATATAAATATATATATAAACATAAACACACACACAAGCACATACGTGCATTGTGTGTATATGCATCAGCGTGTGAATGTATTTGTGCATCTTCATGTATACGTATAAGTGGGCGTACCTATATATATAATATATATATATGTGTGTGTGTATGTGCTTATGTACGTACAAAGGGATGTTGGACGCGTGTGTAGTTGTATAAATACAGCCTCTCGCATGATTACGTTTCCAAATAAATACACTGAAATAGACACCGTTACACAGACAGACAGGCAGGCACACATACGTGTGTGCATATATACATACATACATACATACACACACATACATATATATACATATATATATATGGATATATATATATGCATATAGATATCAATAAATATATATATGTATATCTATAGACATATACATATGTGTGTGTTTGTGTATGTGTATGTGACTATGTGAATGTTTGTGTGTGTGTGTGTGTGTGTGTATTGCAACTATAAAATTTACCCGTATATCTTTATGAAATCACGAAGGATATATATACACACCGTATACAAACACAATAAAACACTGGCACACACACACACGCACGCACGCTTCTATACACATATATTGACTCCTATAAACTTATTTGTGTATTGTATGTATGCATATCTCTATCTATATCTATTTGTATGTATATATATATATATACAGATACATATATATATATAAATACACATGCGTATATATATATACATATACATATATATATATGCATATACGTACATACACATATATACATACGCATTT
>NC_069004.1:5023756-5026920 GCF_001194135.2 Octopus bimaculoides | reverse complement strand
AGAGAGAGAGAGAGAGAGAGAGAGGTAAGATATTTATCGATCCCGAAAGGATGACAGGCAAAGTCGACCTCGGCGGAATTTGAACTCAGAGCGTAAAGACAGACAAAATACCGCTAGGCATTTCACCCATCGTGCTAACGTTTCTGCCATCTCACCGCCCTCAGTACGACATAAATTACAACGAAAATAGGTTTCCACATGAGTAATTTTGAATTATTTAAGCATAATAATGGTTGATAGATAGACAGTAATTTTATTGCTGTTATATGTTTTCCGAAAGAAAACTTTTAGATAACACGTACGTCATCGGATTTGTGCTTTGAATTGTGTTTGAAGAATAGCATGAGAGCTGACGTAAGAACGCTACAGTTGAAGGAAGAGGTGTGCCTAGGAAATGCGGAGGAAGAATGAGTATGAAATTTGGATTTACAGATTGATACTTGTGCTATTAAGATAACCAAATTCTAATATCATTGTGTGTTTAGGGAAATTGGTTTCGAATTAAGAGTAATTATGTTGCTACGTTAACGGTTGATATTTTTTTTTATTATTTATTGATATATTTAATTTCTAAAAGTACGAGATTATTAGAGATTAACTATTTTGTAATGGCGAAGTGTGTTGTAAAGAACTTGATTAGAGATTAGTGTACATGTAACTAATGTGTAAAGTGAATTTAATAATGATGGTGACGATGATAATAATAATAATAATAATAATAATAATAATAATAATAATAATAATTATAATAATCATAGTGGTTTCAAATTTTGCCACAAGGGCAGCAATTTTGGAAGGAGGGGATGAGTTGATTATATCGACCCCAGTGTTCAACTGGTACTTATTTTATCGACCACGAAAGGATGAAAGGTATAGTCTACCTCAGTGGAATTTGAACTCAGAACGTAAAGACGGACGAAATGCCGCTAAGCATTTCGTCCAGCGTGCTAACGATTCTAATACTATTTTAAAGCTTAATGGGGCGTTAGTTGCTACCACCGATCCTGGAAGTCTGATAAACAAAATTGACCGTAATGTGATTTGAACCCTGAACACAAAGTGCCCCAAGAAACAGCGCCAGTCATTTTTTCCGATCGCATTAAATGGAGATGCATGAGTGCAACACTGGATTAATCATTAAGCAAAATAAGCATGAAGAGGAAGGGGCACCAGAAAAATGATAAATGGTTTACGGCACAAAAAAAATCAATTTAAACCTGCTAAAATAATTGTCGAAGTGAGATGAAATTTCGAAGTGTTCATGGTGTTATAGTGAAGCTCTGATGAAAGACTTCGCAATTAAAAAAAGTAGGAGAACAATTTTCAAATATACATAAAAATGCAGGTACACAAATATAAATATTATTTGACATCTTACTGTTAGTTTTGTTTTATTTTGAAAAAAACAAAAATATCATTTTGTGGTTTATTAGTGTTTATACTTTGAATTACATAAATATGTGGGGCCACCAAAATCTTTTAAGTGCTTAGGGTCTCTATGAATCTTAATACAACACTGAAATGTGTCTGATATTTTTATTGTTGTTGTTTTTGCTAAATAAACGAAATTTTGAAGTGTAAATGAGAAAATTCTTATAATTGTATTGTATTTTAATAATTACATCGCAAAACTTTTCGACATACGTCTAGCCAACAATTTCAGACACTTCAAGAAAACACTTGCATTTATGTGAACTTTTACCGTTCTTGGGAAATGACAATGCGACAATGCTATAGAAGTTTAACACACAGACAGACCATTAATAGCAGCACATCATAAATCTGACAGCATTTTCAAATGCAAAAATATGACAATAGCATACTAATTATGATCATAGCAATGCCAAATGAATTTAATGTTGTGCAGAAGCAAGTTGAAAAGCTATTGAATTACATTGACCCACCAGTTAAATTGAAATGTTAATAATAATAATGATAATAACAACAGCAAAAATACAACAATAGTAATAATGCTGACAACAACAAAAACAACAACAACAATAATAAAATGGTAAAGATATGAATCTATTATCACATGTATAAGCGGCACAACTTGAGTGATACATAATGATGTCTGTAAAGATGATTACATATTAATAAATGTCAGATATTCTATTTGAAGTCGAAGGTGTGTGGATGATACTGTTGCCGAATATCCTAACGACTGGTGTTTGGAAGCAGCATGACAATATATGAGCAAAAGTATAAGGAAATATATTGAAATACATTCAAGGAGATCTTGTGCAACTGAAACCCGAGTGTCTTTTCGGTCAGCTGAAAGCAATTTTTGACAAAAACTTGGCAGACACAAATATTCGGTGTTAATGGACTGAACTGAACCGTAACTACTCTGCACATCTTCTGATAACTCACGGATGGTGATACGAGGATGTTCTCTCACACATCTGCCGCGTTTATCTCAGTTCTGCTGGTTGCGTGTCTCCCAGAATGTTCGTCAATATCATCATTTTTTCGGCCATCTTGGAAACGTCTGAACCACTCGTATACTCGTGTGTGGATCATACACTCCTCTCCATACACTTTCTGCAACTTTGCGTCGGCCTATGAGCAGGTGTCGTCATGACAATGTTTTCTCTCTTAGTCAATGCGACGATCACAGGCTACGCACCTTCCTTCCAAGCACTGCTGTAAACAGCGAAAGTGATCTAGAGCGTTAAAACTTAGTGCGCATGCACAGCATAGTTGAAGTTCAATCTCTGTCAAGCATCTTTACTCTGCATGCTTTAGCTTCGTTACTATGGCAACAGTCCGGATACTTATTGATAAGACCTCGTATAATAGTGAAATTCTCAGTATATATATTTAGTATAATTGACAGGGAAAGAAAACAGAGATGATGGCCAGGGATGGAACGTCTTTGATCTAAAGATTAAGTAACCATAACAACAACATTTGAAACTAACTGGAAGTGTATTATCGATGCAACTGGATTGAACTGGTTGACAAATAAGTTTAAAGTACAAGAGAGTTACATGTACGTACATTGTGTGTATCTATGTATAGGTATATGTGCGTGTTTTTGTATGTATGTGTGCGTTTGTATTGTAGTGAGTGTGTGTGAGCATATATAGAAATATGTGTGTGTATGTGTGTAAGTTTGAGTGTCTGTGTGAGTGTACACACAATTATCTGACAATCATCAA
>NC_069004.1:5020776-5021116 GCF_001194135.2 Octopus bimaculoides | reverse complement strand
TGTATACATATACATTGTTGAAGAGCGTAGCTCGAAACGTCAAAGACTTTCCGTATTCCCGAGCGTCATACTAATATATACTTTTGTTATTTACACCACCTGTCCTCGTCTGTTGTTATTTTTTGTATATTCTCCCATACATCTACATATACATATATATATACATATATACATAAATACATATATACTTTTGTATATACATATACATATATTCATATAAACATACGTATATGTATGTATAGTCAAACGGCATAAATACATAGAAACAAGTACATATATATATACATATATTTGTATGTATGTATATATATATATATTTGTATGTATATATATATATATA
>NC_069004.1:5017842-5020451 GCF_001194135.2 Octopus bimaculoides | reverse complement strand
AGAGAGAGAGAGAGAGAGAGAGAGAGAGAGAGAGAGAGAGAGAAAGCGAGTGAAAGTGAATAATAGGAATGCAGAGTGTTATATATGCCTTATTTTGCTGTGAAATAACGTACGTTTTGAAACCTTTGCCGTCACATTTCATCTTTTTGTAGCAAAACACTCAATCTTGCGTCTCTAAGAACAACCCTTTGCAAGAAAAAAAGACCGAGACGAATACATGTCACTATGTAGTAAGGAAATCTACAAGAAAGCATGAAGATAACTGCTTATTCCTAAACCGAATAAATTCAACAAATCTCTCATAAAATATCGGGAAAATTCGAATTCAGTTTTGTTCACTGTACCCAGTAAAATTCTGTATCTTCCAAAATTGAAACGCGGCTCATATAATTTGGCGGAATTAAAATCTCAAAAAATTTTGTCATTTAAAAAAAATAATATAAATATACTGTGCGTATATACGTAAGGTGAATCCATATATATACATATATATATATATATATATAAAACATATATATATATAGACATACACGAGGAAGCACATGAATGCAAAACAAGTAAGGAGTCAATATCCTCCACCATTATCACTACAAGAACTGGAGACTGTTTTAACAGAAGAACTGGCAAAAATTCTTTTGAAAACAATTCAAACTTTGTAAAGGTCCATAGCTCGTAGAATTCAAGCTGTAATTACTGCCAACGGCGGTCCTACTCCATATTAAAATAAATTTGTGTGAAATGTTAAGGTGTTTCCATTATTTTGTCCAACCCCTGTATGTTTGTATTTATATATGTATGTATATGGTCTCACACACTCAATACTCCATACTATGTAACTTTTACGAAAACTTATTTCCTCGCAATAAAAATAATTCCTATATTTATAAGGTAATTTGCAATTGTAATAGAATTTTTTTTTATCATCGATATTATATTGTTTCTCAAAGCCCACAGGAAAGGCAGAAACAGAATGTACTATAGACACACGAAGGAGTCCCTGCTGCTTTAAAAGTAGTTTTTTCTTGTCTTATTTTTTCTTTAGTAATAATTTGCCATATGTGTTCATATGTATATGTCCGTATATGTGTGCATATGTGCATATGTGTGTGTAAGCGTACGTGGGTGAGTGTATGTGTGTGTATGTGTGTGTGTGTGTGTGTGTGTGTGTGTGTGTGTGATTATGTATGCGTGAGTTTGTTTCTGACTATGGTCTTAGACCCCGAATATTAGTTCTACGGCGCTATTGCTTCTTCCGTACACACACACACATATATATATATGTATGCATAGATATATATGCACGTCTCATTATACATATATATATTTGTGTATGTATGTATATATATATATATATATATATATATATATATATATATATATATATTATATATGAATGTATATTTACATAGATATATATATACAAGCATCAGTATCCATATGTATATCTGTGTGTGTTTGTGTGTGTGTAGAACTATGTAGTTCGATGTGGTTTTACGAACGTCTATGGGGTGTTATTTGTGTTTTCTTATTTGGTTGATGAAATATTCATAGATTCTTCAGGCTCAAAACATAATTATTCTGACTCCATCTATCAGTTCACGAGGAGAGAAAATTTCAGCCTATGATTTAATAACCTGACATACAGCTTAAATCTTCGACAATATCTTATACATTTAAATATCTTTTTATTTTATACAGAACATGCATGAACGCCTCCACATTGTCCGCATCCTTCCCCCAATCAAAAGTATCAACCACGTACTGTTAAAGAGCAGACGATCTGTATTTTCCGGTAGGCTGCATAATGGCGTGTCAGAGAATACGCTCTCAAAGCACCAGGGTTTAAAACTCCTTAAACAGCTTCATTTTCGTATTTGAATTCATTCTTACGTATGCATCGTCTGGACAAACCCGAATATAGTTTGCATGGTATATACATATAAGTGATGGACAAGCGATATAATTTATCTCTGATACCGTTCGGATACGTTATGTAGATAAGCCACAAATATTGCGAAACATCGATGTCCATCACTCCTGGATAGAATTAGAGGTGAGTTATCTCACCTGGCCATGACTTTAAGGTGTTTTAACATCTGGTGCTTTGAAAGAGAAATCTCCCCGATGAAAAATTGCAGCCTATCGGTAAATACACGAAGTGTGTACGTTAAGTATATGTAGTTGATAATGTTCATCACACATGCGCTGCTTCTACTTTTAATAGCTGAATACATACATACATACATACATATATATATATATATATATATAAATATATATATATAAGACAAAGGAACATCCAAAGGCTCTCTAATTCAATAACTCTTACTATATATTTTTAGAGCATCATTTGAGGGAGATTTCACTGCTATTTCTAGTAGGTCAGGTTTTTTGCGTAGACCCCTCGCTTCGATGGTTTCGTACAACCGATGGTTTCTTTCTTCGTTGTCGATCTCACACATATTCACTATTCTTGGATAGCTTCAAGAAGAAACAGACAGTCTGTTGATTTCGATTGAGTTAATAACCATTTGATAAGTCTAATCAGATTAGGTGAGGTCAAACAACGCCATCGATATCAATATATACGTGTATATATATATATATAT
>NC_069004.1:5015601-5017660 GCF_001194135.2 Octopus bimaculoides | reverse complement strand
ATATATATACATAGTTACATACATATAGCATTCACATGAATTAAATGAATATAAATTGGTTGTTTTTGGTGAATGCCTTCAATGGGGAAAGTCAATTTATTATGTATTTTTTCATTTTTCTTTTTTCTATTTTTTCCGGTTTTATTAGTATCTGTGGACTTTATAAAGCGTCCAATTGAGATTTTAAATGACTATCTACGAGCGTGATTTGTTAGCCGTTACTAAATTGATTTCGGAAAGATATATTTGGCGGCCATTGATTGATGTTTGAAACAGAGATTGATTGATAGAAGTTTGAATGGTGTCAGCGGTCCTTCGTCAGTTATAAAATTCTTTTGTAACATTTGTAACAGATCAATCAGTCAATCAATCAATGAATGAGTAAATTAATCAAACAATCAATGAATTCATCGATATTGATATTGAACAATATTAAAAAATTTTCTGAAAGTTATGTACTTTGTTTTCATTTTATTCTACTTTATTTTATAACGCATTTGGTGAACTACAACCTCGGCATCTTTGATGAACGCCTACCATCAGTCAAATGTGTGACTTTCTGATCTGTGGAGTACATGTGGGTCAGTGCAGAACAAGGAGCTCCGATATTACGGATATATATATATAATGGGTCATCCCATAAATAAAGCGGAGTTTTCAATTGCATGAACTAAAAGTCAGAGATTAGCTGCATAATCTTGTTATAGTAATTTTAGTAGGTAGTAATTTTACTTCGAACAAATCGACTCCATCCCTTTTTGGATAAGCCTGGTATTTATTGTATCGGGTGTCGTTGCCAAATCGCTAAGTTACAGGGACATAAACACAGCAGTTGGAGTGTTGTAATCACGGTCAAGAATACATCATAAAAATGGACATCCAGCTCTGTGTGTCGTAAGACTCGAGACAGTAATGACAAGTCGTTGCTGATTATGACAACATTAAAGAAAACATATGTAACCTCTCGTCGAATCTTATTTCCGAAGTTTCTAGAAATTTTGCCTGCTATTATAAAGAGCTGGATTATTGAACACTCGCACAGAGTCACCTAAGATTTTACCCGAAATTTTGTCATTTTGTTCCACTAAATGTGCTCTCACTTGCGTCTAGATGTTTTTGAATAATAGACGTTGTATAGAATGCTCGACAAATGTAATACACATCATTCTGTGATGCCGACAGATATACAAATATCTTCTGTCTGTCTGTCGGTCTGTCTATTTATCTGTTTAGCACTCTCATTTCTGTACCTGATAGTTTATATCAGCAAATCAAGTTCTTTATGTTTATTGAAATTACATAGTATGTATACGCACATAATAAACATGAGTGTGCACGGAGGTAGGTACGCGTCGGTGTGTGCACTCTATGGGTTAATATACACGCACACACACAACCTCGCCTCCCCTAATATGTATACGAGTTTCATAAATATATATATGTACACATGTATATACATGCACATATATATTACACACACCCACACATTACACACACACACACACACACACACACACACACAGATATATATATATATATATATATATATATATATATATATATTTATATACTCATAAATCTTTGTAGCTATGCTAAACAAAAATCGCTCACCTATGCGTCTAAATAGATAGGAAGGATTTCATTTGACGCCGCGAATCTTCTCAAAGATAAAATTAACAGATTGAAACTATTTAGCATATTCAACAAAGTATTATCCGATTCTTCAATTCTACAAATCTCCAAATTGAAGCATTGCCATTTATTTTTATTTTTATTTTGGAAGATATTACAAGTTGTTTAATTCAGACTTTACATAGGAACATGGATAAATTGCGAAAGACGAATAAAAAAAACCATATATATATCTATATCTATAATTAATAATAGGTAAACTTTCTGAAGCAATATATATAAGTGCTAATTTAGGTATGAGTGGATGATTGTGTGTTAATATATACATATATATATATATATATATATATATATACACATACATACATACAAATGTATATATATGCAATCACAAATATGTGCTAAAAAGTACGTATGTAGGCGTTTA
>NC_069004.1:5011398-5015591 GCF_001194135.2 Octopus bimaculoides | reverse complement strand
TTTAATTCAGACTTTACATAGGAACATGGATAAATTGCGAAAGACGAATAAAAAAAACCATATATATATCTATATCTATAATTAATAATAGGTAAACTTTCTGAAGCAATATATATAAGTGCTAATTTAGGTATGAGTGGATGATTGTGTGTTAATATATACATATATATCAAAATAAGCAGCAAGGATATATACATACAGAGAGAGAGATAGAGAGAGAGAGATAAATTGATAAGTAGATATAGATACATACACACGTACACACACACTCACACAAATAGAAACACACAGAAGCACACACGCACATACACACACACGCACAAATGCAAACGCACACAAATAAATACACACGCGCGCACACATACACACACACATAAACATACGCGCAGACACATATATATAAATATATATAAGTGTGTTGTATATTTGTTTGTATGAATGCATGCTCGTGTGTATGGTTGGCTGGCTGGTTGGCTGGTTGGCTGGCTGGCTGGATGTGAATGTTTGTAATTATATAGAGATTCGTCTTTGTATCGATATGAATACGTCTGCACGTACGTGTGTTTATAACTGACTATAGTTACGTATGTGCTTATATGACTCTATATCCAAATATAGTGCTTGCATGTATAGATGAAAACATATATTCACGCACACACATACACGCAAACGTATATATATATATATATATATATATATACACGGATATGTTCTTACGCATACGTATATGATATGAATATATATGCATATATTCCTTCACTCTTTATCAAAAGATTATCTTATATAGATATGAATATTCCAAATTCATATCATCGACTAATACTGTGTTTGTGCATTCTGAGTGGTGCGGTAGATCTGTATATATAATGCGTATATATCTATCTATCTACTAGTTTGAGGAAAAAGTTCGTGCGTCGTGTTAAAATAATGATTTTCTATGCAAGAATTAATTCAAACGCACAATAACTAGTCTTCAAAATAAATACCATTATTTTCCACGACCTTCTGCCAAAGATATGCAAGCGTTCTACTTTTCTACTCTAGGCACAAGGCCCGAAATTTTTGGGGAGGGGGATATTCGATTAGATCGACCTCAGTACGCAACTGGTACTTAATTTATCGACCCCGAAAGGATGAAAGGCAAAGTCGACCTCGGCGGAATTTGAAATGATGTCTGATAATTAATGAAGAACTAAAGAACGAGATGACACTACCAGTGAAACTTCGAACTCACTGTTAGTAAAATCATTACTATCTATAATAACGTTTGAGTCTATACTCGTAGTGAGTGTTCTCATTGTTTTTTTCTTTACAGATTTTTATGACTATTTTATTTTTATTTTACAATTATATAATCATTATTAAACTGTACACATGCGTAGACACACATTCACACTCACAGACGCACACAGACGCACACAGACGCACGCACACACACACACAAACACAGACAAACAAACACACACACACATAAATGTATATGTAAATTTATCTGAATTTATAAATAAGCGTCTGTCGGTTTCGCGAGACCATGGACCTGCGCCTGGAGAATTTGTGTCAGCTGCCAATGGTGGCGCAGCGTCTACTGCGGCTGCGCAGACCCACGCGGGAGTCTGAATCTTGCATGCAGCGACTGCATTTGAAGAAGCTCTTCACCGGCGCTACTAACATTTCCTTTTTCAAGACTTCCATATACATACATACATACATACATATATACTCATGCACACATATAAATTTAAGTATATATATGTATGTATGCATATATATACATGCAATATACATACATTTATATACAATTATATACACAGAAACACCTCATCTCAAATGCACTTGCAACATCAAAATTCTCCTACCTGACAGCGAAAGCGTGAGTATTCATTCACACGCCGGCATTTCCTTTTGGCACCAATGCAAGCATTCTGAGAATGGTTCTATCTATATTTAATGAGTTCTAGCTTAATGCTTAACATCATATTGCTTTATCGATTCAATATTCTCTCAATATCTTGACACTAATATAATATAATGAGGTGTTGATTGGATTATTAAACTCCCTTGGTATTGATCGTTGGAAAAATCCCTTTTTAACACTTTCAACACCAATCGTTGCTTAGTACTGACAGAATAATTATTATACTGTTCTCTTGATATCTGAAAGCTTCGGGTAAACATTAGAATTGATTCCATGATATTATCATGATCATTATTATTATTAGTAGTATTATAAAAGTTGACGCGACCTGGCAGAATCGGTACCGCGCCGGGAAAAATGCTTAGCAGAATCTAGTCTGTCTTTATGTACTGAGTTCGAATTCTGCTAAGGTCGACCTTGCTTGCTATCAGTTCGCAGTCGATGAAACCAGTACCAGTTGAGTACTGGGATCGATGAAATCTACTAGCCCCAAAATTTCAGGCCTTGTGCCTGTAGAAGAAAGGATTGTAATAATAATAATAATAATTATTATTATTGTAAATGTAGACGCGCCCTGGCAGAAACGTTACTGCATTGAGCCACAAAATGTTTAACGACTTTTCGTCCGTCTTTACGTTTTGAGTTCAAATTCCACCAAGGAAGGTGTTGCATTTAATCTTTTCGGGGGTCGATAAAATAAGACTCCGTGAATCACTAGAGTCGCTGTAATCGGCTTATTATTATTATTATTTTCTCCTCTAGGCCCAAGGCTCGAAATTTTTTGGGAGGGGACCAAATGATTAGATCGACCCCACTACGCAACTGGTACTTAATTTATCGGCCCCGAAAGGTCGACCTCGGCGGAATTTGAACTCAGAACGTAAAGACGGACGAAATACCGTTAATAGCAAGGTTTTGTTACTACTATGCTTGGTTAACACAAGTTAACCGTGAACGATCAGACCTATGTTTAATGTCCTTTCCATCCGTAGCCATCTGGTCTCTCTGGGATAAATTCTATCTCACTCCATAATCTTCTATGCCATTCCTATTTTATTTTTGAAACCGTTGGTTTAGTTTGTAAGAAATAAAATAAAAATAGGCTGCTGTTTCTAGCAACTACAGACTGTTTCATTGAAAGTATTGTTATTAGATGTAGTGGTACGGTTGGTAATGTTATTCTTTTTGTTGTAGTTGTTGTCGGTGGTGTGATATTGTTATTGTTGGTGGTCGTAGCAGTGGTGGTAGACGTAGGTGGTTATCGTTTTATCTTTAGCTTCTCTCTGATGTCAGAGTGCAATAACTGTCTTTGAGCAGGATGCACATTTACGTGTGAAATCATTTTAATTTGTGGAAACGCAGAGGAAGCAGACGTTCTTGACAGATGTGGATCCGAAAATTAATAACAATGTTGACGCTACTCCTAATGATCAATGCATAACAAAGATTAAACAATATATACAATATGGCGTCGGTTGAAATCTCATCAAAGTAGGACAGCGCAGCGGCCATCTTGCACAACGAGACAACCGATAACAATAGAGAGGCGAAGAAGGCAGGAGTTCTGTGCGATTTCATTTGAAAGATGGAGGTCTGCTGTCAAACAAAACCGCGTCGTCTTGGTCTTCCTTTAATATTGGTGTGGTCTGTGTGTGTGTGTGTGTGTGTGTGTGTGTATGTGTGAATGTGTGAATGTGTGAATGCGTGTTTATGTGTGTGAGTGTGTGTGTATATGTGTAATTGCATATTTATATGAGTGAGTATGTGCGTATATGTGTAGATGTGTGGGAATATGTGCGAGTGTGTGTGTCTCTATGTGTGTGTGTATATCTGTGTGTGTATTTGTGTGGGAATGTTTATGTGTGAGCGTGTGTGTATATGTATAATTGCATATTTATATGAGTGAGTATGTGTGTATATGTGTAGATGTGTGGGATGTTTATGTGTGAGCGTGTGTGTATATGTGTGGGAATGTTTATGTGTGAGTGTGTGTTTATATGTGTGAATGTGTGTGTATATATGTGAATGTGTGTGTATATGTGTGAGTGTATGTATATGTGTGTGAATGTGTGTGCATATGTGAGTGTGTGGATACATATGTGTAAATGTGTGTATCTAAAGGTATGTGTGTATATGTGTGAGTGTGTGTATATATGTGTGGGTGTGTGTATATGTGTGTGAGTGTGTATCTATGTGTGTAAGTGTGTGTGTGTGTGTATGTATGAGTATGTGTGTATATGTGTGAATATGTGTTTATATGTGTGAGTATGTGTGTATA
>NC_069004.1:5008908-5011296 GCF_001194135.2 Octopus bimaculoides | reverse complement strand
GTGTACGTATGTATGTATGTATGTATGTATGTATGTATGCATATATGTATATATGTATGTATGTATGCTTGTGTATTGTTTTCTTGTGCGAGTATGTGTGTGTCAGTGTGAATCTATGAGAATACTTTCGCGTATGACTATCAGTATGTTAGTGTACGTTTGTGTGTTTGTGTGTGTGAGTGCGTGTGTGTGAGTGCGTGTGTGTCTGTATCCGTGAGATTTTTTGCATTATTGAGATATTTCCGTCTACGTTTGTCTTCGTGTGTATGCTTGTTTGTAGGTGTGCGTGCGTGTGTTTGCTTATATGTGTGTGTGTGTGTGTGTGTGTGTGTGTGTGTGTGTGTGTGTGTGTAAGAGGTTTCGTTCTTATTGTGTATACGTCAATGAAAAACCTGTATGCTGCTATGTATGCGTATGTATGGAATACATTAAGCATACCTGTGAGATTTTTGTGGTTTTTGAATCTCTGTTCGTCTCACGGGCATTCTTGCTTGTTCGAATGTACGTATGTATGCATGTATGTATGGTGTGTGTGTGTTTTTGTATCTGTGTGTCTGGGTGTGTGCGTGTGCGATTCTTATCATATCTGCACATATACATCTAAAGGTTTCCGACCGTGACCACCACCGCTTTTCGTGTCTCGCTAGATTTTCTAACGCTTCTCATCCCTTGCCAAAGAGCATAGTGCTGTTTGCTCGAGTGAAACTTAGAAGTTATTTCCGAATATTAAACACCGTAGTTTCTATGCTTCATCTCTAGGTATCTCTCAGTCAGTCTCTCTGTCTCTTTCTATCAATATCTCTCATTCTCTTTGTCCCCCTCTCTCCCTCTCTCTGCTCCTCCCGCTTTCTCTGACTCTTTCTATATCTTTTTGTGTTTTTCTCTTTCTGTAACTGTTTCTCTTCGTCTTCCTGTCAGTTTTTTTCTTTTGTGTCAGCTTGTCATCTTTCTGTTGTATGTCACTCTTTACGTCTCTCTCTTTCAATCAACCTCTTCTCTCCCTCCCCTCTCACTTTCTAGGTGCAATCCCATGGTCAGTCATGACCGAAGGGGGTCTCAGCGTATATATGTATATATATATATATATATAAATGCATATATTCAATGATATGTAATATATATTATATATACCATATATAATATATATATAATATGCCATACACATTCACACACTCACACATGTCTTACAGCCAATAACTGTCTGTGCTGTTAATCTGAAGGCTATCCGGTCATTTGTGATACGCTCCGATCTACAATGACTCACCAGTGTCACATTATCAACACACACGCACATCGCAAAGCTATTACGTGAGAGCACGCCGATGCTGGACTCTCTATCTCTCTTCCTCGCATCTCTTTCTTTCTCTCTCCCTCCCTCTCTCTCGGACACACAGACAAACAAATACACGCAGACAAAATAGAGAGACACATTTCACACATTTACTTGCGTATTTGCACAAGAAAACGCGATTTATTTAGCATTTGATATTCAAACATTTTCAGACGGACACATATGGGGTTTATTGCACCCGTGGTCGGCTTCATTCGGTCTCGCGCCTTGAGCTTCCATGCTCACCGCAGCTCCCTCCCGCTTGACCGGACTGAAATTTTAGGCCTAATGAGGCTTGCCCAAAATCTCAAAGCTCATCTACCCACGAGTGGTATATTTCAGAGACAAGCTAGGACAGGATATACTATGTCAACATGAAATTAACATAAATAGAACAAAAATAAGCATGTCCACGCAGAGAGATAAATTGCTAAACGGATGTGAACATATCTTTCAAACGTAGCGAGAAGGAAAATGTCAGTAGACAAACCGTTTCCAAATCTTCAACGTCTCTATCGTGATTATAACTTAAATATATAATTCTACAAATAATCATAGGCGTTGTCGGAAATGTTAGTAAATGGCTAAACCACAATATGGAAGAGGTAGATGTTTGAAACAAAGCAAGAAACTTGTTAGCAGTAACTTTCAGATACAATCTGTAAGTGGAACAATAAAAATACGGGAAACGTTCTTAAAGTTTGCTTTGTAATGCATATAGTTTTTGCTACCTAAGCGTCAATGATGTAGCTATGTTTCTTTATTGAAACTTGCTTCGCACCTTTAAGAGAGAGTGTTGGTAGGCAAGAAGAATAAGAAATATATATATACATGCATGGATATACACGCGCACACACGCACGCACACACATACACACACACACGCACACGCATATATGTATATACATATGCGTATATATATATACACACATACACACACACACACATATATACATATAGTCACTCCAAACAAGAACAAGCAAGACAAAAACAACAACGCGAAGACGTGGTACAAGTACATATATATGTATATATATATATATATATATATATATATAT
>NC_069004.1:5006549-5008552 GCF_001194135.2 Octopus bimaculoides | reverse complement strand
CGATCTATATATAGATAGATAGATAGATAGATAGATAGATAGATAGATAGATAGATAGATAGATAGATAGATAGATAGATACATACATACATACATATATATTGTTTTGTATTAATGTTTATTATTCTGTATTATTTCGCGGCAAATTTTTCTTGTGTACTTTTTTCCTATTTTCTAAATCAGGAAATATTCCAAAAACCGTTACAAAAATGCGAAAACATTTTGAAATGTTAAGACAAGAGAGAAGTTTATATCTAAGCAAATAATTGTTTTCATGTTGTATAGTTGACGAGAACCATTCATAAAACTCTGCTGGTGTTGTAAAATGTAATTTTATGAATGAAGCTATTTTTTTTATGATGAATATTGATGTTGGTTTTCCATTCACTGTTATGTTTATATCTAGAAACTTCTGATGAGAAACAGACAACACACTGATTGTATTTTATCATGTATTTACGAGTGCTTATATATAAAGGTCTGTGTACGTGCTATGTGCATATATATATATATATATATATACATATTTCATTTTTATATTTGACTCTTCCCAAACACAATATAATATATACATATATATGTATATATATATATATATATAAAATTAATATGAACAGCAGTTTGTAACGTTTCACCAAAAAGGATGATTACAAAGGTCGCTAAATGCGACGAGGGAAGTTCAAAACACCTACATTGCTAGAAATAAGAGCCAAAACACTCTAATGGTGTAGTTAACGCACATAAATGTGCGTTAACTACTGTATTAAATCGTTTTAGTTCAAATTTCAAGCAATGTATGTTTTCTAACACCCTAGGCGTATTTAGTGTACACCCCCACACATATACATACACATACGTACATGCATACGCACACGACATATATCTGTGTATTGCAATGAGTGCATGTGTGTTTGAGTGTACGTTTTTCTGTAGTTACTAATATATATATATATATATATATATATATATATATATATATATATATATATATATATATATATATATATATATATACATGCATACACACACGCGCGCACACACATGATAAAATTGCTGCACATCGTTTTCGTATCTGTATGTATGTTTGTGGTCGTTATACGCATGATTGCTATTGATATTCACTTCAGGACAAGATAAAAAATATTATAAATATCAACAACTACTTGACCTTTGACCCGAAATCCTTCTTAATCCATTCTCACTTTTACGGATATCAATCTATACTTGACATTTAGCCCACTCCATGATATGACAGCTGTACTATAGATAATGTTTGTTTTCGTATTTGACGACTTAATAAAGACTGTTTGCAAAACAAGAAATTGAGAAAAAGGGAGATGAAAAACCCGCATAAATGATATATATACATATACACACTTCTATCGAATAACTACAGCCCTTATCCGGTTCCCGGGAGTAAAGTGTTTTAAGGTAGTGTTCCATGAAGATGGCAAAAAATGACACTCGGCGTCTCGCTAAAAGACATGCCTATACCCAGTAGGAAGGATTAGAGCTAAGAAGAAATATCGCAAAAGATAGTTCATTTTAAAGAGGTGCCGCTTGAAATCACCCGAGGAGACCTAGGGATACTCCTGAACCAGTCGCGAGGGATCGATACTAGATGGATCGAAACAATTGTAGTAATCAATATAGATTCTCTTCCATCTTCCGTCTCTCTCATTATATATATATATGAGTGTGTGTGTGTGTGTATGTGTGTGTGTGTGTGTGCATATTTGCATCTGTACTGTACTGTATGCGCTTTTTCTTCTTATTTCGCATATCTTCCTTGCATTCTTACTTATCATCGAATCTCACTACACCCGATCTTTACCACATCCATCTTTTTTGTACAAATAAAAGTAGTCCTACGCATGTGGCATCATTTCATACCATTTTATACCATATTAAAGTAGTTAGTGCGCGGGCCCTGGAAAACGGAGAGAGAGAGAGAGAGAGAGAGAGAGAGAGAGAGAGAGAGAGAGAGAGAGAGAGAGAGAGAG
>NC_069004.1:5004016-5006508 GCF_001194135.2 Octopus bimaculoides | reverse complement strand
AGAGAGAGAGAGAAAGAGAGAGAGAGAGAGAGAGAGAGAGAGAGAGAGAGAGAGAGAGAGAGACTTAGAAGTTACATGCATCTAGGTAACTTGTTCTGGGGATCAGATGCTATAATAAGGAAAGAAAATAAAGCGTCAGAACACAGTATGTCTACGGTGGTAGAAGCGGTGAAGTTTTTCCACTCCAGGTCAGCTTAGATCGAGAAGATTATTACATGCATTTCAACCATAACCACCTCTTTTCTACACATGTTATTTATATAGGAATGCATTAATCAACTCAACCGGCCCTCTTTTCAAACCAGTAGAATTTGAATGAAGTCATATTGACTATTATTTCTTGCGTATTAAATGAATGCATAGAAGATTTCCCAGTTGAAGCACTCTGTGTTCAATGTTGAGTATTTGCCAATCACTTGAGTTGACATTTTTTTGTGTCCGACCTATATTCTGCAAATACTTTTATCTCTGCCAGCGATGTACTATAACTTATTTTTATATTATTACCAGCAGAACGCCTTCTTTGATAGCCTCTTCATTTGCCGTAGAGACAATCGCTTTCCGCCGCTAATCTCTCTCCATTGCAAGATCAATAGATTCACTGAATTTAATTTTGCATCTGACTAGATCTTCATTAACTCAGTAAATGCATGTTTTCCTGAAACCATTTTCCAACACGATAAGGTTCCGTTATAAGAGTATAAAATTTTACACGCACCGTTATTAGCAGAAACACTGCAACTCCATCTTAGATGACAAAAACACTCCGGTTCAACGACCTTCTGTTGAATCATTGAACGCGATTCTTCCTTATTATATCACCATTCTGTTATTATATCATACATTCTATTGTTCTAACGCTGCTTGGTATTCATACACGAATCTCTGTGTCGTCTCGAATCATTATAATATCTGGCGCTAAGGCTGACACTAAGACGGTAAGACGGAGAAATTGCTTAGTAGCATTTCTTCCGCTTCTTACTTCTTGAGTTCAAATTTCACCAGAGGCGACAAAATAAGTACAAATTATTGAGTGTTGGAGTCGATGTGTTCAAATTACCCCTTCCTCCAAAAGTTGCTGCCCTTGTGCAAAATTATGAAGCCATTATGATATATGACAGGTTAGCCATTGCAATGGCTTCCTTCTATCATGAATGACCAAAGATGAAGTTCCTAGTTGTCCGTCCAATTGGAAACTCTCCACTGTAAAGTGTTTGGTAGGGGTCAGAGGTAGGTGGGTACAGAGGACAGGTTGTTGCATATGCAGGGTTTCCCTCCCCTCCACATCCCTGACAGGTCCAAAGAAACAGCACGGCCGTTACAATACGGTACTAGCATCGTTGCAGGATTAGCCAGAAAGAAGGTGTACATAATATCAAAGGTCTACATGCTTCCGAGGCTTCGACTCTCAATTTTTCTTAGGGTTTACTACCAAACACTGTGCTAAGGCTGGGTATGGCCGCAATGCCTTTCATAATTTCGAGGTCGATAAAATAAGTACCAGTTGAGCACTGGAGTCGACAAAATAGACTCAATCCCTACCCCGAAATTGTTGTCCTTGTGCCAAAATTTGAAACCATTCTGATCAAACGAGGCTCTATCAACCCTTCGAATCTGAAAAGAAGTGGTTTGCATCGAACTGTCATTCAAAGTAAACCTGGGGAAAATACAATTCTCAAGAGGCTTGAACTCTCAAACCAAGATCGCACTGCATGATGCAGTTTATAGTCATGCGAAGAACTTCACTAGTCGTTAACATCTAGCAATGTATATATATGTGTGTGTGTGTGTGTGTGTGCATGTAGGTATATATACCACACATGGATAGGTGTAAGAATATATAAATATATATATTCGTATGTGTGTGTATTAACTAACCTATATGCGTGTATGTGTGTTTATGTCTGTTCTGTGTGTGTATTCAAGCATGACTTAGCAAATAGAAAGATACATAAAACCCATCTGGGATAGGGGACACAAAACAAATTATGTGAAAGTATGGAATACATTACGAGACATAATTTGTCCTAGAAAGACTAACGTAGATTTATTTCGTTCCATTTTTGAGAATCTCATATATCTTGTTAGTGTCGATAGCTGGAAGGTAATTAAAAAGTACACAGAACCGAGCAACAATTTCTCTTGTTACTACAGCCGCACATTACATGCTTATTACGCACACACACACATGCATATGTACGTGCATTTGCACAGATATATACCTACGCATATATTTATGTGTAAAAGATTTCTGTAAAAAAAAAATATGTGTTTATATATGTGTATATATGTGATATGTGTGTATATTGTATATATGATATATATGTATTTATATTATATATACATATATATATATACAAAATATATATGTATTTATATATACGTATATATGTGTGTATATTGTATATATGATGTATATGTATTTATATTATATATACAAATGCATATATATATGTATATATATATTTGTGTATATACATAGGTATATACAT
>NC_069004.1:5000869-5002958 GCF_001194135.2 Octopus bimaculoides | reverse complement strand
ACATACATACATGCATATATGTAGACACACTCACACACACATATATACATGTCTATATAAAGAGAAAAAGAGACAGGGAGAGAGAAAAGAGTAAGGTTTTTATATCTATCTATCTATCTATCTATTTATCTATAGATAATAATTTGTAATAGATTGATACAAGATATCTCTGAAGTAAACCTGTAGAATATATTCTGCGTATATTTTAATATTAAGCTGTGACAGTAGTAGTCTATTTCTTTTTCTGTTGTGTTACCTTAACCAATAAAGAAGTTGGTGTTTTGATCTGGATTCTTTTGCCTCTGTCTTGAGAGTATATTATTTCTTTAACCATCTCCTGACCGCATGTAATAATTCGCTAATTAATTTTCAGTAACAGCGAAGTTCTAAAGCTTCACAGAAATGTTCCCTTAACTTAAGCGCATCTATTGTGGTTTTCTCTTAACTTAAGTGCATCTATCGTGCTCTTATTCGTAGACTATACATAAATGACGAGAGGGCTTTTTCAAAATACGAATGAGATTGTATTTAGGCAAAACTCTTCCTCGGTGTCAAAATACGTCAGACTGCTGAAAGATCGAGGAATTGCCTTGAAACGGAACGCTTGCAAATATTATGGTTGTCGCCGTAAATGAAACTTACTATTGGAAATGTTAAGGAATTAACCATACCTAGCAATGTTTTAAGTAGAAGAGAACTCTTCTCAACTTGTTTGCCTGCTAGGAAATTCATCCTGGAGACTTCAAACACATGCCTTTTCTGGATAAGCTGTAATTCCAAACTAGTGAAGCACCTACTACAATTTTATTAATAGAACATAACCCTAGTATATCGACATTCATATAGCTCTATATCTTCATACTTCCCACATCTTGTTTCAAATCCGCTTCTCCGTTTTGTATTATTTCCGTTCTGTCTTCTTCTGTCCTTTACTTCATATCCTTTTTCATTTTTATGTTCAAACACTTTACTTTTTCCCTCTATTTCACTTTTATCTCATTTACCTTTTCTCTGTTTGCTGTATATACTCACTGCTTCATAAACCTCATATTTTCCTATTTTCTCTTCATAAGACGCTACACTGATTCTATAACGGACAGCTCACCATGCTAGAATCTTATAGCATCTTATTGTATGTTGTCCATACAAGCTGATATGAGTACTTTCAAGATTTGGTGTCAAATGTAAGTGCAGTTATAGACTCTAGAGCAGCCTCACTAATTAATACCCTTCTCAGTTGAAATATAATTAAGTACTACATCAAATTAAACTTAATTAGAACAATAAACAAGATTAGACTAAGTGATATGGTCTTGAATTCATGCAGCAAATTATAGCTATATCTTTCAAATGGTAAACAGAACCCAGCTTTAATGACATAGCATGCTTTCAGAAATACCATGACATCTATACTTCTTAATCCGACAAATGCAAGTCTTATATAACATTTATAAAAATATTAATTATTGTCACTTATTTACTTAAGCTCCTCGATCCGTGTGGAGTGCTGTTGACAACATTTCTACACTGTATTTGACCCTGGTGTGTTTTTCTGCTTCTCTCCAATTGAATCCTTGCTCTTTTCAGTTATGCTTTCGACTACCCTGCCTTCGACTACCATTCAGTGTGTATCCTTCGCGAAGGGAATCAAGAATCCCTTCTTTTCAAAGTCTGGGTGGTCTACAATTACTAGCAGGGCTTCTGTAACTTATTACTTCATTCTGGTGGGGGCGTTGGCCGTACAAAATCATTTTCACACCTGTAAAGAGGTGGTTCATATTAATCTGGCCTGTATCCTTTGACCTGCACAGCATAAAATGGGTCACAGCTAGGAACTTCTATTCCACTGGCCTAACTCTTAGTGTCATTGAGGCACATAAAGCAAAACAACGCTACATGAACTAAAACATGAGCTAAAGCAGCCCTTTAATTTACATACATTTTTTATAGGGAGTAGTAACCCAATGTTTTTCACGTTAGTGTTTATACTTTCATCTGGAATTAAAGACGAATTATTCACTCTCACTCTAAGTTACTAAATCACCATGTATATATATGTATGTATATATATATATATATATATATATAT
>NC_069004.1:5000009-5000851 GCF_001194135.2 Octopus bimaculoides | reverse complement strand
TATATATAAATATATGTGTGTGTGTGTGTGTGTGTGTGTGTGTGTGTATGAATATATTGATAATTAGACAGAAATACCTAAATAATATATGTACATATATGTATGTATATGTATGTATATATGCGCACATATACACACATATATTATATACATATATATACACATATGCATATAGATATATAAATATATGTATACATCTATATATATAATATATTATAATATATATATGTATATATATATATATATATATATATATATAACGTATTATATAATATATATAATATATTATATAATACATGTTACACACATATATATAAATATGAGTATATCTATAAGTGTGTGTGGGGGCGGGGTGTAAATGGAGTTCAGAATGATAGTCTTGGGATTACTATCATATGAAAGAAATGTTGTTTGTTTGGCGCACCAGATGTTGGTGAGTTTCCATTTGATCGGAGATTCTTATAGAAGAGTTTGGGGGATGAAGTAAAGAAAATTGCTATTTCCTATATCAATAATTTTCGATCAGTGTCACAGTTTTAGAAATGTTGAGAGAGGAATAGAATTAATGCGTTTCCTGGTAAATATCTCATATTTTTGTTTCATCGAGTTTCAACTAGTCCCCACCAGACATAAGGAAATTACTTTATTATGGATTATTGTGCTTGCAATCAACCATTTATATATGTGTGTGTATGCATATATATATATATACGTGTGTATGTATATATATATATATGTATGTACGTATAAATATACATATATGTATGTATCTATATGTATATATATATGTATATATATATGTATATATATATATATATATATATATATATATATATATATAT
>NC_069004.1:4995357-4999595 GCF_001194135.2 Octopus bimaculoides | reverse complement strand
ATATATATATATATATATATATACACGTACATACATATACATATCTACATATACATATATATATATATACATATATACATATAAAAAAATATATATAGGCACATTTTTATGGCTATGTATGTATATGGATAGGTGAGTATATATATGTATATATTTATATGCATGTCTATGTGTATGTATAAAAACATATTTGTACATGCATACATACATATATTTGTACATACATAAATACAGGCATACACACATATGCATAAGCATATACATATATATATATATACATACATACGCACATAGATTTATAACATTAAAACTATATACAGTTTCTGTGTTTGCTGCTTTTATCTATCAGTGGGGTAAAGCCATAACTGTTGTCTATGGAACTTTATATACTTATATTAGTCTCTCCTAGCAAATGAAGTCTCGTTATTTGTAAGTGAGTTTAACAGATTTACACATTCGAAATAACGTTTCCTACAATAGGCCCTTCGGTGAACAACGTACATCTCTGAATTTCCATGAAATCTTCCAAAACTACTTACTAAACACCTTCAGTTGTGCTACATATGCTCTCAGAAAGATACATGGTCACTCTTCTTGCATGTTGTTCACCTTACTGCGGATGACGTCGCTTTAAAATTAACGAACGATGCAAATAGAAGCTGATCTCTTTGTGAAAAGTATAAATTACAAAGTGTTCGTAAAATACAGCAATATTTCACAAGATAAACGTTTGTACATCGGTAAGTTGATTCAAGTACGTTTTGCTGTGCTAGTCTTCAAGTTGTCTGAAAAGAAATAGGCTAACCAACTTGCAGTCATTTGCATCGTTGTAGATAACTATTTAAATGTGTATGACTTTCTTTCCATCTTTACTTTCACGCAACATACATTTTAGTATACGTGTGATTGTCTAGTGTGTACTATAGTTTTCAATTTGTTTAGTTTAAGGTTTGATACTTCAAGTTTGGATATATTGAGAAACACGATAGTTTTGCGGTACGCGTTTGTATTGATGGATGCATAAAAACACACACTTGATGTCAAATTGAATATATTTGTATAAGCTTTTACCATGTATGCAAACGGTGGTTTCTACCGAAACGATGGTTTTATGACTTCTTGGTTTTTGTGAGTTGACGAACAAGCAACCGGTTCAAGAAACAGATTGTAACTGCAATCAGGAAATTCAATGAATTCATAAAAGGAGAGTAAAATTTGGTATCTGCTTCCTGTACTGATGATTTTATTACAGTAAAGATAAATGAATGTATACAGTAAGAACAAATGGAATGTCAATCATCTGCCTAATTTTCTCAGAAACGCGATACAGGAGTGACAGCAAACAAATCCTGACTCCTGTTTCACAACTTGTTTCACGACTTGCACAAGTGAACCTACATATGCAAACACACACACACACACACACACACACACACACACACACACACACACACACACACACACACACACACACACACACACACACACACACACATACACACACACACACATACACACACATACACACACACGCACAAATATAAAAAGGTATATATAGGAGTTCTCCCTTAATCTAGGCGTGACGATTTACTTCAAATATTTAGGTATTTAGCCCTAAATCATGAGGGGAAAGAAGGGGGAAGTTTATTCCGACGAAATGAATCTGTAAAAATTCATATAGTCAAGTAAATTGAAGTTGTTCCTTCGCACAGGATTCTCTCGTCATGTAGGCATATATTGTGATTTCAGATAGACAAATACGTACATACCAAGCTACGCATATAAACACAGAAGCGAACATTTATCTTGCGCACAGACACATACACACACACACACATTATTTTTATGACGTAAGGTTTTACAGTTTCTGTAATATAAAACATTATGTCCAATATATGATAAACGTTACGGATTGACAGTGTTCAAGCCATCCACTTTTATACCACACAAGCATATGCATAATTTAACTATACATAGAAATACAAATACACCCCCCACACACACAAATACACACGCACACATGCACATACATATATATATGCGTGTATGCATGTATGTATATATGGTATTTCATCAGTTACTAAAAGTATTTCAATTGGTGAAACGTCGTTGAAATTTGCTAACAGCCATGTTTAAATCTGTGTACTAAGTTGTCATACATACATACATACATACATACATACATACATACATACATACATACATACATATATATATATATATATATATATATATATATATATATACATATATAATTATAAATATATAAATATACATATATATATATATTTATACACACAAACACACACATATATATATATATATGAATTGTATGTATGTATATTTCGAAAAGTAGTTCGCTAATAGTCTCCATATTAGCCAATAACGGATAGTGCACACTGTGCTGGAATTTTAAAAGCTGGGCAACAGATCGTTTGTGTTTGATCTAAAATAGGCCATATAGAATCGATGCTTTTAAGCAATTGAAAATTTCTTGGTGTAAATTTAAATGTATTTGTCTGTGTGTGTGTATGTTTGTGTATATGTACATACGTAAACTCCGAGACACTGACACACACGCGCGCCCACACACACACATAGAAGCATATACACGCACACATTTATGTAAGTATGTATGTGTCAATGTATACATATGTGTAATCGTGAATTAATGTATGTAAGAAAATGTATGAATATGTAAGAACCTATATATAGATGTACATATATATATATATATGTGTATATACGTTGTGTACATACTTATGCATACATATATATATATGTGTATATATATATATATATATATATATATATATATATATATATATATATATATATATATATATATATATATATATATCAATTTATATATATATATATATATGCATATATATATATATATTATGAATGTATGTATGTATAAGCCTAACCATACATGTATACATCACATGTGTATAAAGGCTTGCATAAATCTGTGTGTATACGTGTATATTTTCGCGTGCAAATGAAGGTATCTGTGTGTTTGTTTGTTATTACAACATTTGTGCATGTTCCAACTGTAAAATTGGCACTTGGCATTCGTCTTAGATCGTTTGTAGAAGCATGTATATACATATACATACAATTATAAAGTATTTATATATGCATACACGTACACATTGGTGTATATATATATATATATATATATATATATATATATATATATATATATATGCCAAAGTGTGTATGGGTGATTATGTCTAAGTATATGCAAGTATATGTATATATACATATATATATATACAAACATGTATACATACATATACATGTGTGTGTATGTATATGTACGTATACATGGTTATATTAGTGTATACATGTATATGTAAATGTGTATGTGTGTGTGTATCTTTGTGTAACTGAGTATAAAAATTTATGGATTGGATGAACATAAGGATGTTTGTGAGTGTGCATGAATACGTGGTTTTATATATGTGTGTGGCTGTGTGTGTGTGTGTGTATACGCATAGATATATGTATATATATGTAAGCATCCATTCTGCTCCACGATGATTGTCACAACTCTATACTTCAACCTGAGACACCTCTTGACTCCAACGTCTAGGCATTTGATTCGAGGAAGTTCTTCCGCCCTACACGTTGACTCCAATGGGATGCCTTACTCGTTTTTTTTTCGCCTAGTGGTATAGTATTAACACCTTCTACTTACTTGGTTTGGTTTAGCCCATCAGCTGAAGTAGGGAAACGGCGTGCGGCCCTAGGAGCCATCAGATGAAAGATTAGGAGATGAATGAGCACCACTGATGCCTAAGCACCTGACCATCCCTGGAAACGGTCAGTAGCCAGACTACAAATGTACTACCTCAGAGGGCTCTACACACCATCCACACAAACACACACACAGATACATTCAGACAAACACACACACACACACACAAACACACACACACACACACACACACACACACACATATATATATATATATATACATAAATATATATATATTTATGCACGTATGCATGTGTGTATATATATATATGTATAGGTATCTACCTATATATATGTATATATACACATATCTGTATCTATCTATCTATCTCTCTCTCTCTCTCTCTCTATATATATATATATATATATATATATATAAAACAGATACACACACGCACATATATACATCCATCTTTCCAACTAACCATCCATCCATCCACTCATATATATATATATATATCATTATTTATAA
>NC_069004.1:4992374-4995212 GCF_001194135.2 Octopus bimaculoides | reverse complement strand
AGATAACAAAATAAAGAAATAATATATAAAGAAAAATATTATGTGGTGTCTTATCTCGGTAGCTGTTTTAAGAGGAGAAACTTTCGTAATAGCCATATTCACAGGTGATATGTGCATGATGCCATAGGTGTGTGACCAGCGATAAATGCTGATGAAATAGTTAAGATCCGCTTCTCATTTCAGGAGCAGAGTGGCAAATGTGAGTCGTTTAATAGCTCTTACAAATACAAACGTTTGAAGAAAAGAGAGAGAAGGAGAGAGAGAGAGAGAGAGAGGGGGAGAGAGAGAGGGAGAGAGTGAGAGAGAGAGAGAGAGAGAGAGAGAGAGAGAGAGAAATGGGTTGGAGGAAACAGGTAGAAATAGGTAGTTAAGAGGTAAGGCAATATGAAAATTAGATTTTCCCGAAAACCTGAAAATATGCAATGTTTGAATCGCTGTGCTCGTTTTGCGTGGATTTTGCTTGGGCTATAACGTGGTATATAAATGTTTGGTCACGTCTTTTATGTTCCCACTAGGTTAGGGCTTACTTAGGACGTACGATCGACTTACAAGTGATGCTACCAGGCTCATCTGATCCCCTTCTCAAATAGGGCCTCAAGATTATCTACTTAAGTAGCCACCTACATACGCTACCTCATGCCTAAGAGCATACCTAATATCTTATCTTGGCCCATTAGTTGTGGTGGCGCACCACACAACGCTAACCTTCATGTTTGTAGATGATGTTGTCGAGATTCGCTCAAAATACTACACCAAAATAAAACTTTTTACCTAATCGATTATCTGACGTAATCTTCTCTTGGGGAAACAAATTTTATAGTACCTCTTCTCATTATGTAAAGTCATTACAATTTCTCATTTTAGCTAATTTTTTATTTTCCACCATACTTTTCTCCTCTCCTACCACAGACTCTCATTTCACTTCATATTCAATCTGCTAGGTGAACTGATTACAATTTGCTTTGAGTAGTTGTTAACTTTATCTTCTTTATATCTGTCTTTTGTCTGTCTGTTCGTCATCCTGTCTTGCCTCCTATAACTATCCCCACACATTCTCACTATCTACAAACACTTTCTTCAACCTCTATATGTATCTCTTCTTTTCAAACGTTTATATTTGTAAACACTACTAAACGACTTACATTTGCCACTCTATACTTCAAAACTGAGGCTGAACTTACTTTACTAATTCATCTTGACTATATATATATATGTTTAATTAACAAGATCCGGAGAAATAGTTTCTAGAGTAACCAAATTTCACATAAGCAATTAAGAAATTAAATATCACACTTATATGGGTGATAATTCCAAGCAGAAGTGAGACGTGTTTTGGAGAACATAAGAGAAATGGAAAATGGAGACAAGCGCACAAGATATTATTTAAATAATTTATATCACCGACATATGTTTCGATTGAAACTTTACGTATATATATGCACATATGTATGTGTATGTATCTGCGTATGTGTATGTATGTTTCTGTGTGTGTGTTTGTGTGTGTGTGTGTGGATAAGCTCATAAATCAAGCTGTGCGTCCGCACATTTGCTTATTGTAGTACTCCAAAGTCATATGTAGGTGTTACATTTGCGTGAGGTATGCATAAAATTTGATAAATACTGTAAAATATTTTTTGTATAAAAATTACATATCAAAAATTCATGTTTCATTTGTTAATAGAAAATGACAAAATTGTACATGCAGGAGGAACATGTAAAACATCTACTATTAGAAATTATTCAGACAGATAATCAAATGATATTATATTATTTCGTTACTAATAGGAGACATCTTACATGTTTCTGCTACATGTATTATTTTGTAACTCTCGTTAGCAAACGAACGACGTGTACAGTAAATAAATGTTACGAAAATATCTTCAAATCACTTGTTCTAATATATATATATATATATATATATATACACAGATTTGGCCAATATTTACCGGACAGTAAATCAAAATTCCATAAATAATTAACATTCAATTTTATTTACTCATTCTAATTATGAATGTTTAGTAATTGAATGCTGTGAGATAGAGTGACCGTTTCAACATTTGTGAAAACGCTTTTGTTTAGAAAAAAAATCGAAGTCTGTCAATGGGTGTCGAACGCACAACTTCTCTTGATATGATACTCAAGCATGCATACATATATAAATAGATATATACATGCATACAAACACTTACGTATGTTTAATATTGGCAAATATATAGTTAGTGAGATACCTAGATAGATAGCTAGCTAGCTAGATAGATAAATAGATAGATAGATAGATAGATAGATAGATAGATAGATAGATAGATAGATAGATACATTCATACATACATAGATACATAGATAATAGATACATAGATAGATAAACCGGAGGACAGACAGCTAAATGGATAGATACATGGAGAGATAGGTACATACAGATAGACAGAGAGACAGACATACGTATAGACACACAGACCGAGGGATAGAGGAATACACATAGGTATGAAATACTGTGTGTACGATCTGTAAATAAATTGCTGTGAGGCAGCAAAACATGAAACATATCAAAAGTAAGCAGAAAAAAAGACAAATTGTGCCTGAATTTATTCGGGACAATCATGTAATATTAGAGACTGTTTTAAACATATTTGTTGTCGGCCATCTTTGAAAATGGCGGAAAAGCTATTGGACAGCGTGTTATACGTCTATAAGTGAAACCATTTTGTAGAAATAGTTGAGAAATTAATTTGAAAGCATACAGCTCTCATTAAGTTAAGTACCGCTGTCTGGATAATGGTTATATACTGACAATGGCATTACGAAAGTGACGGCATATATATATATATATATATATATATA
>NC_069004.1:4991631-4992244 GCF_001194135.2 Octopus bimaculoides | reverse complement strand
CACATATATATGTGTATGTGTTTACTCCGGTGTAAATACATATATATATACATATATATGCATACATATATAATTACACACATATATATGTGTATGTGTTTACTCCGGTGTAAATACATATATATATACATATATAAATACATACACATATGCATACATACATATATATTATATATACGTGTATGTGTAGATATTGATGGGGACGGATAAACTTTGTATAGTTTCTATAGTTTGTGTATGAGTGCACTTTATGTGAGAGAGCAATTGTGATTATATGTGTGCCTCTGTGTGTGTATGCGTGTGTGTGTGTGTGTCTCGCCGTGTGTTAGCTACAGAGACTGGAGCTTGCGGTTGCCAAAAGTTTACAGCATTTCTGTATGTTAGACGTTTAGGTGTGCGTGTGTTTTTGTGTTTGCGTTTGTGTATGACTGTGTGCATATACACACACATACACACGCATACATATTTATGTGTATTTGTGAGACTATGGAGAATTTAGTTGGAAATTCTGTATTGTATATACTTTTATCGAGGATATGTATATTATTGTGTGTACATATAAAAAGATATATGTATATATATATGTATATATACACACACAAATACATACATA
>NC_069004.1:4988536-4990871 GCF_001194135.2 Octopus bimaculoides | reverse complement strand
TATCTATCTATCTATCTATCTATCTATCTATCTATCTATCTATCTATCTATCTATTTATCTATCTTTCTATCTATTTCTACTTCTCTCCCTCTCTGTATATCTACACACACATACACACACATAGACGTAATGGGAATGTGTATGAGTGCAAACGTGTTTGTTTGTATCTGTGTATGAGAGGTTATCTAATGTTATATCTTCCTATACTATCAGCAGTTTATCTATTCCGATAGTTGTGTGTGTGTGTGTGAATGTGTCTGTGTGTAGCTTTGTGCACGCGTTTGTTTGTGAGCATATGTATATTAATTTGTATATGCTTGTGCATGTATGTGTGTTCACATATATATATATATGTATGTATGTGCATGTATATGCACGCGTGTATGTATGTGTGTGTGTGTGTGTGTGTGTGTATGTGTGTGTGTGATTGTTCAAATGCTTATCTTCTTTTTAATGTTTTATCTACCCGTACAGAAACACGCACAAACCCAGAAGCACGTACACACACACACGTGCAGGCACACACACACACACACAAGCAGGAAAACACAAGCATACGCACACACATGACCACATTCATATGAATGTATACGATTATGTCTTCTAGTGCGAGTTTGTGTATGTATGCGTGTATATATATATATATATATATGTGTGTATGTATACATATACATATACATACACACACACGCACACACTCACACACACACACACACACACACACACACACACACATATATATATATATATATATATATATATATATATATATATATATATATATATGTATATATACATATACATGTGTACTTATATGTACATATATCTATGTTACATTACATATGCGCATGGTTCTGTATACTTGCAGCAGACATAGCGTAGTAGTTTGCTTTCAAGCGGTTTATAAGTTCGATCCCACAGCAGGGGTTCATGACTAAATGTCCTTTACCCTAGCCTCGGGTCACCCCACCCTCAGTTCATTGAAAATCGTTAGATGCAGTTTTTGCGCAAGCTTCGCGAACACCATCTTTTGTGTGTGTTTTATCTTTTATTTCTTTGAACTTCTTTCTTTTATTTGTTATTGGAATGCAGCCAGGTTAGAGCAATGCCTTGAGGTGTTTTGTCGAACAAATGGTTCCCCCCACCATTAAGTATTTGCTTGAAAATAGCATTTTCTTTTAATTCGGCTATTTATTCTATCATAGTGTCGCTTCCGCCGAATTGCTAAGCTCCAAGGATGTAAATAAAACCAGCATCGGTTTACTAGATCTGCGACAAACACAAACACAAAGAACCCCACCCACAACACACACACAGACACACACACACAAACACGTACATATATATATATATATGAGTGGTTTCCATACAGTTTCCGTTCATTTAATTTATTCAAAAGGCATAACTCAGCCTGTAGCTTTAGTAGAAGAGACTTGTCCAAGGTGCCATGTAGTGGGACTGAACCTGAGCAGGAAACCAAGTGAATTGAAGGGAAACTTCTTAACCAGACATACATATCAATGTCCGAATATGGAATTTGAAGTTTCAGCTGTCATAGTGACTTACGCTATTTCTGCAAGAGAAATTGTATATGCGTCTGTGTATATACTCAACCACTAGCAGCCGCTTATACCAGATAGAATACACTTGCAGCTCTGACTGGTCTCATTCTGTGTCACGTTGATTCTGATCGGATTATGCACTGGTTGTAGGTGAAAAAAGGAAAACATGTAACTAAGTGTTTAGTGTATACGGCTCACGATCGTAAAGCCGTAATAATGTTCGTAGTCAGACTTGATATTCTTCTACAGCGATGTTGATCTTCAATGCTGTTTCGCTTCTCTTTAAACCTCATCCATTTGTAAACGTATTCCTTGTCATTGATTTCATATCAAATAAAGCGTCTTCTTCTGTGGATTTCGACGAGCTGACACCCGCTCCTTTGTCAAAAGAAGAACTCAGATATGGTACTTCGCTCTGCTTGTAACGCATTGTTTTCCTGCAATGGGGCAATGCAAAAAAACAGAAATGAGGAGTTAACTATGGCGGAAGAATTACATTACCAGCATGTGCAACGCGAACGATCCATATCAGTTAATAAAAAAGTTACACCCAATTTTGCGTTACTTGCGGCACAATCCTTGTATGTGTGTTTGTGTGTATGTTTGTATGTGTTTGTATGTATTTTGTGAATTTATGGGTATGTATGTGTATGTGAGTGCATATACGGACACACATAAGCTCACATATATATATATATGTATATATATATGTGTGTGTGTGCGTGCGTGTATGTATATATATATATATATATATATATATATATATATATAT
>NC_069004.1:4984882-4986453 GCF_001194135.2 Octopus bimaculoides | reverse complement strand
GATAAGCGGTTATATATATATATATATATATATATATATATATAGAGAGAGAGAGAGAGAGAGAGAGAGAGAGAGAGGAGAGAAATTTATTGAAAGTAAGAGAGAGAGTGATAGGACAGACAAATGTATATAACACAGGCAGATGATATAGGCACAGTCGTATCATGTCATATACGGGAATCAATATATCGATTCAATGATTGAGGTCAATCAACGATATCTTCTATTATATTTGGGTCTCTTTAAATAGTTCCCTTTGTAGCCGTACGAGCTATCATTCATCATATACGCGTGTGTGTGTGTACAAATACTCACACACGCAGAATATAAGTACCTATATACACATGTCTGCACGCTTATATACATATATATATATATATACATACATACATACTTACGCACACGTACACACACACGCACACAGGCACACGTACACAAACACGCACACACGCACACGTACACACGTACACACGCAGGTATATATATATAATATACAATACAGTAGACATGCTTATTATACACTCAGCCATCATTAGAACTTCAGTTATACACGATATTCAGACATTCAGACATTCGTAGACACGCGGTCGTGTAAACAAAAAAAAAAAACACAAAAAAATCGTCTCATACAAGCATGTATAAATAAAACAGATATACTGTTTCTCACTTTGTATGTATGTATATATATATATATATATATGGGAGAATGTACGAAGAAACAACAACAGACGAGGACAGGTGGTGTAAATAACAAAAGGATGTATTAGTATGACGCTCAGGAAAACGGAAAGTCTTTGACGTTTCGAGCTACGCTCTTTAACAGAAAGAATATTGAGACAAGGAGAAAACCACGGAGAAAAAAAATGTATGTATGTATGTATGTATGTATATATGTATATGTAACGTAATAGTTGAGAAAAAAGAAACATTGGTTTCATATCTAGCGTGAACTAGACATCTCTTCAGTTTCTCTAAACGATAACCGTTCACTGCAAAAAAATGTTTTTTTAAACACAAGAACGCATGTCTATATATATATACATATATATATATATATGCATATATATATATACATACATACATATATATATATATATATATATATATATATATATATATATATATATATAGACAGAGAGAGATATGTATGTATATATATATACATATATATATGCATATGTATATGTATGTGTATATAAATATAGACATATACATGTATATGTATATGTATGTGTATATAGATTATATAGACATACATATGCATATATGTACATACCTATATATATGCATGTGTAAAATATATATGTGCGTGTTTATCGGATCTATTCCCGTCTTTTTTCGTCAGTCATACGCATGACAAGAAAGATTCTTTACATATTTATTTATTTATTTGATAATATAATGTGCTTTTCAAAGTATTTCTAGTATAACCACATTTTTTTCTTTTCCATTAAAAGTTATAGGAACATGCTAGAAAGAATATATATATATACACACACATATATATATATATAAACATGCACGCAAAACTATATATATATATATATATATATATATATATATATATATAT
>NC_069004.1:4984416-4984872 GCF_001194135.2 Octopus bimaculoides | reverse complement strand
AAGAGGAATATGAGGTACTCATCAACTTGCAGACACTGTATTCCGTTGATTAATCTGTTTATTTTATAACTAAATTGACAAAAAACACATTATACAGACACTTATGACATACCATGTCATATGAACAATTAAGATTTCAAATTTAAAGGACATTTAGCAATTGGAGAAGGGACAAAATCTTACAGCTGTTTCGGCCTAGCGTTGGCATGCTCCATTCTATCTCTATAGCTCTTGTACGCTGGAGAAATTAGTAGATAAAAATGATGTAAGGGGGTTACATGCATGATTCGCTACTCCTCTTCAGAGATTTACAAAATTCAATACATGAATTTTACCAAATTTTTATACAAATATGAAATACGAATAGAAATAAAGATATGAAAATATTCGACGCTACTTCAAGTAAGTATGTATGTATGTACGTATGTACGTGTATATGTGTGTGTATAAATATAT
>NC_069004.1:4982523-4983466 GCF_001194135.2 Octopus bimaculoides | reverse complement strand
ATATATATATATATATATAGATAGATAGATAGATAGATAGATAAATAGATAGATAGATAGATAGATAGATAGATAGATAGATAGATAGATAGATAGATAGATAGATAGATAGACAGACACATAGACAGATAAATAGGTGTATATATCTTGATTGCTTGGTGAATAACGTGAACCACAAATTAGATTAGTAAAGTAATTGATAATATATACTATAAAAATACAGGACAACGAATAGTACAAATATATGTTTGTTTCTCTTCATATCAATGAGAGGTGGTGGTGGTCGTGGTGGTCGTGGTGGTGGTGGTGGTGCTGGTGGACCGTCAAAAAATAAAAATATGACGTTGTCAATTATTCGTATATTCATAGATCTATCAAGGTCGTACAGTATTCTAGAAAAGAAACAAAACCTGAGAAAACACAACTGTAAGAGCCGGTAATTACTCGGTGATAGATAGTTTTTGAAGCAACAGTGAGAGGTTGGGAGCGGAGGTCATATATTTTGGAAATAACAATGGAATTGTATTACCTGTATTGCGAATAATTAACTGCAAGGATGTTTGATTCTTTGATGTCTTTTATAGAAAGACATGGCTATCGAATACGTTTTCGTCGGCGATTACTAAATGGTTGATGGATATTATTAGTAGCACACAATGTCCCCACAGATTTCTGAAAACAATTTCTTTATAGCTTTTATAGAATCATTACATTGTTCGGTTTACTGCGTGCACGCAAATATAGACACAAACACACACAATGGCGCATATAAATAAATTCATATATATATATATATATATATATATACACACACAATATATGGCTGAATATCACAAAGGACTATCACCTAAACTACGACGTCATTGATTTTTTCCCCCTAATATATTATATCTATCTATCTATCTCTCTCTCTCTCTCTCTCTCTCTCTCTCTATATATATAT
>NC_069004.1:4981225-4982021 GCF_001194135.2 Octopus bimaculoides | reverse complement strand
TATATATATATATATATATATATATATATATATATATAGAGAGAGAGAGAGAGAGAGATGGGGCAGGGAATTATCAATTAATTAATAAATTAATAATTAACAATTTCGCCAAGTAGTTCAGTATGCAAAAAAACTTTTATCGGTAAAACATTTATAATTATAAACATAATATAGGTATCAGCAAAATTTGTTTCACCAACATACTGAAAATTTAGAAATATGTTTCTCAATGTCTTCTAAATATGTAGTCTGGTCACAGTAGGATGGTCACGGTTGGATCAGGTCAGTGTTCTAATTAAACAATAACGGTAAGAGAAAAAAATGAGCGTAAAGACAGAGTCTGATACATTATTTAAATGACCTCTAATGACTGTCTGGCTTGTTAAACATTTAAATAACGGGTAGAGACGCCTTTAACTATTCTTATAAGAAAGACATATATATATATGTACGAAAGTACAAACGCACACACAAACATACACACAAAGGAAGAATGACACACAGACATATACACACAGTGACATACACACACTAATGTACATGCATGTGTGGTGATAGATACACTTCAATATACCTGTGTGTATTTATATAATATATACTTATATATGAAGATACACAGATACACAGGTACTTGTTCCTATACGTATATATCTTTATGCATACATATATATTAATACATACATAATACACACACACACACATATATATATACACACACATATATATCCCTCTCTCTCTCTCTCTCTCTCTCTCTATATATATATATATATATATATATATATATATATATATATAT
>NC_069004.1:4976730-4979893 GCF_001194135.2 Octopus bimaculoides | reverse complement strand
TATATATATATATATATATATATATATATATATATATATATATTATGTACATATAAATATACATAAGTGTAGAATATGAAGAGTGAAAAATAAATAAACTATATTCAATATTGTCTTTCAAAAGGAAAAAAAACTCTGTTGCAGCGCAATTCTTTAACATTATTTGTTCATAGTATTGTGTAGTACACACTTACACACGGCGCACGTACCCGTCACACACGCGCGCGCGCAAACACACACACATATATAGTTGCAAACAGATGTATACGTATACAAAAGACCACAGACACACATATACATGTATATTCATCTATGTATATTATACAATATGATATAGAATCTGTTATACTTGATGGGAGACATATGTGTCAAACGTGCTTCATTCGGAATCCCCTCAAAAGTACTGCTGATAGATATTTCAATTCTTTGACAAGGTTGCCACAATTGTCAACTATATGCGAACATACACATCTAAATATAGTAGCAGGTAGAGACATATAAAATTCTAAACACATGCACACATATCCAATATATATATATATGTACACATATATATGTTCTTAGGGAAACACTTATATCTATCTATCTATCTATCTATCTATCTATCTATCTATCTATCTATCTATCTATCTATCTATCTATCTATCTACTTATCTATCTATAAGAAAAGGCAAGAGCTGATGTAAAAAAAAGAAAGTTGAAGAACAAGAGAGTGAAGGTTAGCCATAATATCAACAACATCAACTTCATCAATCATTAATATCTCATTATCCTTTATTACATTTGTCAGAATATTTATACATATATTGTGCACGTGTAGGTATTTACGAGAAACGTTCATTAAAGATTTAGCCTGACCCACTTCTCAAGGATTGGGATAAACAAAACTTGGCATAATTATTAGTCCTTCACCACATAGCCTTCATCAATGCCGACACGATTCTGCCACCGCTTTATGCAGATGTAAAGACCTTGTCTGCGGAAGTCGGTAGGTTACCTCTGGAGCTAAGGCTCTACCTCGGAAATAAGCTCATCATCATCCTAAAATGCTTCACAGGAAGAGACGAGTATCCATCACTGAGGATATTCAATTAAGATCGAATTCACATGATATAGTGGTCTCCAGCTGGAGTAAACATCCTCCCGGGGTTAAGATGGCAGCATCGTCTGTTCTTATAGAACATTCATCTTTAAGTGGCGATAAACATTACTTTTCAATTTATTACACATAAATTTTAACAACAAAAAAAATACCTTACATGGTTTGTTTCGTGTCCATGTAGGCTCCGGTTGAGAACCACTGGAGTAGATTGCTTTGTCATTGTACGTTTAATAAGAGAGTATATCTTAGTCAAAGTATCAGAATTATTTGATGATAATCTATTTGCAAATAGAAGAGGATCGATAAATTAAACAATTAAAGTGTTTGGAATTTCCCATAACGAAAAGAATAGTACGATTAATATCATTAATCCGTCCTTATAATAATTATCTTTAATTTTGGCAGAAGGCTGACAGTTTCGTCGGGAGGGAGAAAATTGATTACATCGAATCTATACATGTCAGGTATTTTATTTTATCGATTTAGAAAAGATGAAGAGCAATCTCATCCTCGGTGAAATTTGAACTCCGTACCTGAAGCCGAAAGAAATGCTGTGAAGCTTTTTGTCCGGCGTGTTAACAGCCTTCTGTTTTGCTATATGATAATAAAAGCATTGGGAACGATTGAACACGTGCACAAGAATACATTAGGAGAACACCGTTTTTAGGGAAACGCTTTTAGATGCGACATATATATTGGTTTAAAATTTTAGAATAACGCCAGTAATTTCGGGGGAGGAGGAGGTAAGTTGATTGCATTGACCCCAGTGTTCAATTGGTACTTATATAATCGACCAAGAAAAGATGACAGAAAATTCGACCTCGGAGGACAGAAGCGACAAAATGAAACTAAAGATTCTGCCAGCTCGCCGCTTTAAACACTTCTGTACTGCACATCACTGAGACGCGCACAGCAGTGCTCAGATAAGCGCGCAATAAAAATATAACCAATGAAAAATAACATTATTAATGACATTATACGAGAGGGTTGTCACAATATAAGAAATTATACAGTATTACATTATGCATTTGTTCATTGAGATTAAAATGTATGCAGACATATTTCCGTTTGAAAACCTTTCAAACTTTGCGTTTGTTTGATGGTCGGACATTTTGGAAATATCGTAAGCTCTAGAAAAGAAAAAAAAAAAAGAAAAGAGAGGAAAAAAAATAAGAGACTGTCGTTCTATTTTTAAACAGAGATTATTGAAGGAATACGTCGCAAGTAACACGTTGATGATATCTTCAATAAATCACATTGGAGCTGTGTATATGAATGAACGTATACATACACACACACACACACACACACACACACACACACACACACACACACACACACGTATATATATATATATATATATATATGCATGAATTTATACGTATATATTTCTCATTTATCAGCGTTATATGAAGAGGTCATTTTAAATATCTTTAACATCAGACATCAAAGTACAAAATTGCAGTTTAGCCAGGAATATCAACGCATACATCAGCATTAAAACTATCTATCATATTGTATATCAAGGCATCAGTCGATATATATATATATATATATATATATATATATATATATATATATATATATATATATATATATATATATAAACATATATATATATAAACATACATACACACAAATTTGCATATATAAATACGAATAGCATGTATATATGCATACACACAATACTTGCATACATGAGTACAAAATCTTTAATAAGCACATACACTCATGTGAATATTTATATACACGTACATGTATAACGCACGTACATACATACATACATATATATATACATATATATATATGCATATTCATACATACAAACGTACGCATGTATACAAACGTGGATAATATAAATATATTGTCACGCAAAAAACAAACTAATGTTGGGTGTGTGTATATATATCGATGGATATACAGGAAGACGGATGTATATCTATATAGGGTTATATAAATACATATATTACGTATGTATACACAGACTAACACATACATAAAAATATACATACGTAGATATATATATATATATATATATATATATATATATATATATATATA
>NC_069004.1:4974253-4974957 GCF_001194135.2 Octopus bimaculoides | reverse complement strand
ATATATATATATATATATATACATACACACATATATATATATAAAAAAGAATACAAAAAAGAATACATACACATATACCGGCGTACGTACACTTTGGTCTCTCTCTTACTATATATATTTACAGTAATGAAGGACAATGCAGAATAACGAAACTACAATCTGAATAATTCTTATTCAAATATATGTACGTTCCCATCTTCAGCTGCCCGAACAGATATCACAATGGTTTCGACTATAGTTGAATATAGCGGACTAACGTCCTTGTATGCGTCTGAGTGGGAAAAGTGTGAATTTATAATGCCAATGTTAACATTCTAGTATATTTTCTGAGTTTGGGCGTATCAAGTTTCTAGGTTTGTAAGATGCTACCTCTCTTACAATTATGTTGTACAGAAGAAGTTTTAAAGATTTTAACCAGCTTCTAGATAGTGAGATGTTGCCAATATCAGTAGAAGTCGTTGTAGACATTGGAAAGTGCAGTAATCCCTTTAGGCATTAGGTGTTTTCAGTAGATGTTTGTGAATTTGGCTCGTTTTCGATTTCCCTACTGGTTTATATGTACATATGTAAGAACATATATTCATAAATGTGTTTGCATATACATATATATGTATATATATGAATTATGTACGTATGTATGTTTGAGTGTGTATACATACAAATATACATACACACATACATATATATTATATATATATATATAT
>NC_069004.1:4972143-4974081 GCF_001194135.2 Octopus bimaculoides | reverse complement strand
ATATATATGTAATCGTATATCACTATACGTACGTACACATATCTGTGGCTGGGTTGTAAATGTGACAATCAAAATATTAATATCCAAGTATCAACGAGATTATATCATGGCGGAAGAGATAAACATCTCCAGAACAATAAGAAAGACAAGAGGGAGGAGGAGATAACTCTTGAGACTGGTAGACACTAAGGGATGTATTGACAATATGGAGGGAGGTGTGACCTAGACAGAAAGTGAGGCAGACGAAAACACATACGGAGAGAGAGAAAGAAAGTAGGAGTGAAGGAGAGTGAGAGAGAGAGTGGGAGTAAAAAGAGACAAAGTAGATGACAAACAAGGACATAGAATATGTCGGCCTGCTGAAAAATTTGCCCTGTTTATAATAATACCACATATATATATACATATGTAACATGACATATATATATATATGTAACACCAGACAACCAGTGTTGGTGTTTATGTCGTTCTAACTTAGTGGTTCGGCTAAAATCAATAAAATATTCTTCAAGGCGGTGCCCCAGTATGGCCGCACTCTACTGACTGAAACAAGCGAAAGCAGAAAAAAGAAAGTGACCACTCCAGTCCATATTTCGTATAATCAATCCACTTTTAAACTATTCAACATGTGTCCTTCTAATTTGATATAACATTATGTTCTGCTTAAAGCTTATTTGGCTGCTATTTTTATAGGACCAAGCGATCCACGTAAACACACACATACACAGCATTGATGCGTTTATGATGAAAAGAACAATTTAATGAAGAAAAACGAAAGATTGGGAGGCGAATTGGCAGGGTCGTTAGAAGATCGGATTGAATGTCTTGTGGTGTTTGTGCCGGAGTTTTGTGTACCGAGTTCTAATTCCCCCAATACCGTTGCATTGTGTTTTATTCTGGTATCGATATATAAAAGATAACCACCGTGGGTCGTCAGACGTTTCTTGCCTTCCGTTTCTTTTTATATTTTCTACATTCTCTTTCTCCTCGTTCTCTATTTTCACTTCTCACTGTATCTATTTCTCTTATTCTCTCACTCTCTCTCTCTCTCTCTCTCTATCCCCGACTTCTTTATATTCTCTCACGCTATTCTCTTTTCTTTTTATATTTTTATCTTTCTGTCAGTCTGGTTTGGTTAAGTGCTTTCTTAGATGGTTATTGAAGGATATACGGCAGAGCACCCGTTTACCCAGAAAAAAAAAATTGACAGAGAGGTCAAGCAGGAAGTTTACAAAGCTCTGATAAAAAAGAAAAAAAAATGATATAATACTCAAGAGGGAGCAGCGGTCAGAGAAAGAAAAGCGAGAAAATAATAATAATAATAATAATAATAATAATAATAATAATAATTATAATAATAAACAATAATAATAATGATAATGATAACGATGATGGTAATAATAATAATAATAATAATAATAATAATAATAATAATAATAATGATAATAGTAATAATACAAAGAAGATGAAGATGAAGGAAGAAACATTAAGATATTAAAGAATAATATACATTTTGTCTGTTTGATATACGCGCATATATACATTCATATGCGCGCGCACACAAACATATATATGTCTGTTTGTGTTTGTGTGTCTGTGTCTGCGTATGTATCTATGTGTGTATGTGTGTGTGTATGTATGTGTGTGTGTGTGTGTGTGTGTGCGTGTGTGTGTGTGTGTGTGTGTGTGTGTGTATAGAAGGCTAAATATCCATAAGTTTATATTGGAACAACTTTGACAGTTTGATAAATATTTAGATAGTGAAGTAAAGACCTATATAGATATTTATCAGATCGTTTTCCAAATATTGCACTGCACACACGCTTAAACATACGCATAAAGATATAGAAATATATAGCCATAGATATATGATATACATTATACACACACACACACATATGCATCTACACATATGTAAACACACACACAAGATCGGAA
>NC_069004.1:4970735-4971944 GCF_001194135.2 Octopus bimaculoides | reverse complement strand
ATAAATACACACACACATATGTGCATAGACACATATATATTTATACACACAGATATATATATATATATATATATATATATATATGTAATTCAAACACACGAAGATATATATACATATGTGTGTTTGTGTGTATGTCAATAAATTACGGTGACCCAGTATAAGCCACAACCCAATTCCTGGAACCGGTAAAAGTGCGCACACACACTGACACACACGTACGCACACACGCATACACACATACATGCATATACACTACACACACAAAGAAACAAGAACACATCAATATGTGGATGCATTTTTTTTCTTTTAACATACGGTTTTATGTGTTTGTGGTTTGAATATCGACATATTTGTCGATATTCATAGCATTATTGAGTTTTCCGTCCATATACCGTATATATTTATATCGTTATGCAGTTTAATTTCAAGATTTCCTGCCAATAGAGAAAGAGCCAGTTTCTAGCCCAAATCTAAGGTTCCTTTATTGGAATCAGATTTAAATGTTTTGTTTTATGTATTCTCATGCCTATAGTTGCATGTCTAGACATGTTCATATATATTTGAATGATAAATTTATGGAAATTTTACAGATCTTTATAGTTCCAGCGATGGATTGGATCTGTAGTCTTCGAATTAACTTTCTCCTTTCTGGTTTTGAGAAGCGGAATTTCTCACGATTCCTATTTATGCTGTGTGTTACATATCCCAATAAATACAGATATACACCTGAAATTGTCACCTGCATAGAGTAGCTGTAGATTCCTCAATAGTCTAGCGTCGGTATTTTCTCTTCCATAACTACACAGTTTCTCTTCACTATTTCAAATTACTATGTCTGGTCTATTATGTTTACATTTTATTGAAGTTTTCACTGGGACATTCTGTACTCGTTGTTATTATGAATGTCTATGGCTTGAAACCATACCGTACGTTATTATTTCCTTGACGTTGGGGTTGTCCTTCCGACGGATCTCATTATACAGTGTCCTAGCTACAACATGTATGTATGTATATATGGATGGATGGATGGATGGACGGTTGGATGCATACATGCATGTATGTGTGTGTGTATGTATGTGTGTATGTCATATTTCGGTTTATTTCAAGATTTCTTGTCAATAGAAAAAGAACCGGATTCTAACTTAAAAGTATACATATATATTCTTGTATGTATATATATATATGTATGTATTTATATATATATATATA
>NC_069004.1:4968552-4969812 GCF_001194135.2 Octopus bimaculoides | reverse complement strand
ATATATATATATACATATATATATATATATATATATATATATATACATGAGAAAAAACACAATGTTTTTCGCAACATAAATATTCATGAGATTTTTATTACGTATAAAACATTATATATGTGGATTAATAAATAATTGAACGTATGTGACACATTCATATTAAACTGACATCCTCTCCTATTAACTTGGAAAATGAATATGTATGTATATACATATATACATATGTGTGTGCGCGCGTATATATATATATATAAGTGTATATATAAGTCTGTGTGTATGTGTGTATGTATGTAAGTGCCCGTGTAGGAGTTGGCATGTGTACATACACACATGCGCACATGAACATATATACCTATATGCAGACATACGTACACACACACATATACATATATACATATATACATGTACTTATATGTATAATGGAGATAGAGGGAGTGATAGAAAGATTTACACTGGCATAAATACGCATATAGACACCTAGTTATTTATTAGTCATATATTTGTATACTCTCGCAAACATACAAGTACATACAGATTTGTAATCTGAAAAACCTGTTTTTATTTCAATTCTATTATTCTTTTATTGATATTACGTTTTTAGATTGTCAGCATATAATTTGATGCACCATTCTGCACACACACACTCACACACGTATGCATGTATTTGTGTATATATGTGTGTGTGTATGTGCGTGCGTGTGTATGTGTGTGTGTGCGTGCGTGTATCTAAATATCGATATTTGCATATGGTGAGATATATCAAAGTTGTAATAATAGTAGTTAAAATAATATAGATGCCAAATTTTGGCATCAGGTGAGCACTTTCGGAGAATGGTTAATGAGATTAGCTCGAACTCAGTGCTCGATTAGTGTTACTTTATCGACCCTGAAAGTATGCATGGCTAAAGTCGATCCGGGTGGAATTTGAACTCAGATCGCGAAGACTGAGGAAATGATGCTAAGCATTTTGCACGGCGGGTTAACGATTTTGCCAGCTTCCTACTCTTAGTTCGAAATTACATCAATTCTTTCGTCTCTTGACACCAGGCCAGCCATGAGAATTTCGTTGAGCCCAGTATCTTAGTGGCACTTCATTTTATCAACCCTGAAATGAGAAAAGGGAAAACTTGAACTCGGCGTGTTTTGATTCCAGAATATCAAGCGCCGAAAGATATGCCGTCGAACCCTTCTTTCCGACGCGCTAGCAATTCTGTGGAACAATACAAATAATAGGTAAATAAATGTATATTTATATGTCTA
>NC_069004.1:4966328-4968054 GCF_001194135.2 Octopus bimaculoides | reverse complement strand
TATATATATACATACAAACAAAGGTTACAAACCTCATTGAGGGATAGCAAAATCCTATGAAAGTACTGGTTAGTTAGCTATACCAAGAACGTTGAACACTACAGTTGATACTCTACTGCAAGGTAACTACATAAACCGTGGTTTATATATATATATATATATATATTGATTATAATAAAATAAGAAAATAGAGAGATAATTAACAAATTATTATTTATTAATTAAAAAATTTTTGTTCAATAGTTCCTTATCTTTATTAGTCTAGCTCAATAATGAATTTTTAAGGGGTGAAAGGCTATATTTTGTAAGTCTTTATTAATTTAATTATTTTTACTCTATTTTTAATTTTTACTCTATTTTGTTTTATTTATTTTACTTTATTCTTGATTTCATTTATTAATTTTTATGTACCCCAGCATTAATTTAACATATCTTATAAGTCTTTTAACCCTTTCGACTGCTGTCGACATTCTGACTACGTTCGCACGCTAGAATTCATCCAACACCATTCGACAGAGCATTAGACTGAATTCAGCCGGCAATGTGATGCTGCTGGAGATTGTGGTTAAAAACTGACTGGAGAAGGTTGCTAATAAAAGGCTATATATGTAGAAGCAAAATTTCGCTCCTTACTATACCTCCAGAAAAAATCAGAAAGGGTTGTCGGAGAATTTCTACTACTCTCCTAGCAGCAATGTCTGTTCTCCTTATACTCCACATTGTAATTTCATGGATCGGATTACGACGTATGTGCACTGTCTAAAAAGATAATGACTGCACTATCTGAAACACCAATGCCGAAATGATGATCAAGATTTTCCCAGAGACGGTGAGGAACGCATACACCAAGTTCCCTAAATATCTTGAAGCCGAGGTGGAATGTGAGGATAGCAACTTTGAGAAAACTGTTGTCACGAATCCATATTTTTTTACCTTTTATTTTGGGATGGGAAAGTATATTCTTTTCCTTTCATGCTAACACCCTGTATTTTGTTAAGTTATAGAACAGTGTGCTGAATACTACACTCAATAATTATATATGTATATATATATATATATGTATATATATGAGTGAGATTTTCTTCATACAAAACATATATGGCATAAATCTTGAAAATCGAGTAAGTTACACATACTTTTTTTTCTGTGTAAAGCTACCTAGATATACTTTTATATTCGGGTGCGAAACGGCAATTTCGAATGACTGATAGGTTTATGAATTTCTGCTGGCTGTCTTTAGATAACAAGGAAAGGAACGATAGGAAGATTATTGAAAAATCAAAGTAGATTAGAACTGATTATAACGGTATTAATTAGGAGTATATTGATAGCTTAAAATCTTTAGTTATTAACTTAGAAATGATATTTTAGTAAACGTACGCTTAAGTCTCCATTTTTGTTCTCTCTCTCTCTCTCTCTCTCTCTCTCTCTCTCTCTGTATATGTATATACATGTATATATGTGCTTCAATATATGTAAATGTTCATATATATAAGTGTGTGTGTGTGTGTATGGATGTATACCATACATACATACACACACATATATATATATATATATTTTTATACACACTCACACACTGAGATATATTAGTTCATGAATACATACAAAACAGATCTAGGGAAAGTAATACTGAAATAAATTGAGGGAAGAGGAGAAAAAGGGCGGGATGTATATAGATACATACATACATATATATATATATATATATATATATATATATATA
>NC_069004.1:4962583-4964172 GCF_001194135.2 Octopus bimaculoides | reverse complement strand
ATAAATTGATTGATATATGCAGATAGATAAATTTATATGTGTATACCTTCATATGAATATGCATATATATATATATATATATATATATAGAAATAGAAATATATATGTACATATGCATATATATGTATGTATATATATATGCATGTATATATATATATATATATATGCATGCATATTTATATATATATACCTACACACATGAAAGCACATACGCACTCCCCAAAGGCTGCACCTAAATGAGGTCACGAATCCTTTGATGAAGCAACACGCGTGCTATAATTATTCGATCTAATTATCATCTTCATCAGAGATCGACCGGCGTAAATAGTGAACAAAAAAATCTAATCATGAAACGCGTGAAAAGGCAATGATAATAGATAAATCTTTAGTTCTAGCAATTATGTAACTTCCTACGTATACATCCGTATGAAAGCGCATCCTTCCTCTCGTATCACCCTCTCAATTCTGTTTGTCTTTCTCTCGCAACTTCTCAATATAATGTGAAAGGGTCGTTGAGGATCACTTAACATTTCCTTCTGCTCAAATGAGGATGTTTCCGCTAAGGGCAAGCAACGTCTTCTCATGTAGCGTGCTATAAATAAAGAAGAAAGAAAAGCGTAAAGACTTGGTGAGTGTAGATGAAGCGATGTACTATACATCACGGAATGTTATATGTGATTGTACGTATGAAAATATGCATGTATACATGCCCGTGTGTGTGTGTATGTGTGTGTATGTGCGCGGACGTGCGTTTAAGAATATTATATGTATGTATGTAAATGTATATCTATTTATTTATCTATCTGTCTATCTGTCTGTCTGTCTGTCTGTCTGTTTGTCTGCCTATATATATATATATATATATACGTATATCTATCTATCTATCTATCTATCTATCTATCTATCTATCTATCTATCTATCTATCTATATATATATATATATTTATATATATATATATATATATATATATATATATATATATATATATATATATATATACATATATTTGTGCCTTACACACATACCGCTTGACAACCTGTATTTGTGTTTTTGGCAAGAGAGACCAATACATTAAATACCAGGACTAAAAAACATTAGTTCGGATAAAATTCTTCAGACGGTGCTCCAGTATGGCCAGAGTCCAATGTCTGAAGCAAGTAAAAAATAAAAGTTGAAACATTTCAGATTCTTAGATCAAATCGAAGAACAGTGTTCTAGACTTTCATATTGGTTATTTTAATGACAATTTCGAGACCTCTCTCCCAAATAATCACAAACGCAACGGTAAAATAGCAAAGCCATTGAAATATATTAACATTTACAGTGTAAATATATTCAATACAAATATAATATGGAAAAGGTTTTGATTGAATTTAGTATCTCGTCAATGAGACGAAATATAATATCGTGAAAAAATATAACATTCAAATATTCAAGACGCCTTCGCTCTTTGAAATACTTTATTTAATCAAAAATTGGCGAACACATGTAACAATTGGGAAAAAGTTTGCAGTAAAGTTATATGATATATATATATCTATGTATGTGTGCATATATATATGTATATAGATATATATATATATATATA
>NC_069004.1:4953775-4956275 GCF_001194135.2 Octopus bimaculoides | reverse complement strand
ACACACACACACACACACACACACACACACATATATATATCTAAAGACAGATAGAGAGACCAGTTAAGTATCCCAAATGTTGGGATCACCACTGGTACTGCAAATGCATTGTGGGATATTGTATTGTTGTAAGGGGAGAGTTCCGACTGTCATATTTTACTAAGTCTTGTGTAATATTCTCGGGTCACTCTATTTTTATTCATAGTGCCTTTATATGATACCTTTTCGCCTATGCCTAGGTACTTGTAACATTCTTTCTGTAGAATGGTGGAGATAGAGAGACCGTTGATGCACAGGTTTTTGGTTTGGGGAATTGGCTTGCCGCGTTCTATAACCAAATATAAACATTTCTTTTGGCCAAATTCCATGCCTATATCAACTGAAAATGTAATTAATTCCAGTTGATTTTGGCATTCTTAACACTCTTAGCATAAATCTTCAGGTCGTTTACAAAGAGATTACGAATCACGTTGATATTTGTCGCAGTTGAAGATCCTAGCAGGTAACCATTTGTTTTATGTCTGTATGTGTGTCGTTATTCAGTTTATTTCAAGATTTCTAGCCTAGATCCAAAGTTCCTTTATTGGAATTTCAACAACAACAACAACACGGTATTTTTGTTCGTATGTATATATGTATGGATGGATGAGTGGATGGATGGATGAATGCATACATCCAAGCATGTATGTATATACGTATTTCTTATATATGCGTGCACGTATGCATATATGTAAGTATGTATGTATAGGCGCAGGCATGGCTATGTGGTAAGAAGATTGCTTCACAACTACAAGGCACCGGGTTCAGTTCCATTGCGTTACACCTTGAGCAAGTGTTTTCTTTTATAACCCCGGGCCGACCAAGGACATGTAAGTGGATTTAGCAGACGGAAACTATTAGAATCTTGTCGTATCTATCTATCTGACTGCCCGTCTGTCTGTCTATCTATCTATTTATCTATCTATCTGGGAGAGCCACATTAAGTTGTCAACAGACCATGACTTTATATGCATATATAAATACATGCCTATATGCACACACATACACACACACACATATACATTCATATATATATATATATATATATATATATATATATATATATATATATATATACATATATTCATGCATGCATATATGCCCATACACACACAAACACACAAATGTTTATACATGGAAAAATGGAGACTTATACATCTGCAAAATTTGTTTATTACCGTATTATTCTCATTAAATTTACATTAAATTCCAATTTTCGATGGATAAGTGTCAATGTCCTTTGACGTAGTATTTATGTACATTTAAGATGTCTTCATTATAAATACTCTGAACGCTATGTGATATCCAATGAAGGAAACTCAGAATTCACGTATCGAGGGAAGTACCTTGTAATTGTTTGTCAGTATATTTCTGTACGCTACTTATCATTCGATGTGGTTAGCCAGATCTGGATTGTATCAGAGTGCTAATAAGGAACCTGCATGGTTTCTAAATCCCAACTTCTTTACCTTATGTATATGTATATATATATATATATATACCTCAGTAAGCACATAAATGTTAAACTAGGAAAAAAGAGAACTCAAATACCAGAGTTAGAGTAATATTTTTTTAAAGCAGCAGAAATATCACAAAATACTGTTACTCACAGTTTCACGTTCCCGTTCGTCGGACAATTTTGTTAGAATGGAACCATTCTAACAAAAATGTTCGACGAACGGGAACGTGAAACTCCGAGTAACAGTTTTTGTGATATTTTTGCTGCTTTTAAATAATATATATGTATATATATATATATATATATATATATATATATATATATATATATATATACAGGCGCATATCTATATTATGCTTGTGTATGTGTATACATATATGCATGTATATCTCTGTGTGTGTGCATATGTGTGTATATTTGGTTGGCACGGAATGATTATCAACGTATTCTAGTCGAACTAACCTCTGTAATATATATGTAGTTCTATAGTCTCTGAATGTTGCTTATTTTAAGTCTTTAGGTAGTGATGGGAGGGAATTTTCGCTGTTATTTCTAGCAAGTTGATAACAGTGAAATAGCTCCTTTGTAGATTGACGTACATATAAAATATAACAGGTATTTCCAGAAGATGTTGTGAGTTTCATTCGGTAAGACTTGGCTGCACTTTCGTGCAGATCCAGACAGCACTTCGAGGTTTCTTACTCATTGCGGAAAATAATGAGGGAGAAAAAAATGGAAAGACAAGGAGAGAAACAGAGAGAATAAGAGAGAGAAAGGAGAGCAAGAAAGGGAGAGAGGGAGAGGGTGAGAGAGAGAGAGAGGTCGATTGATTGATTGATTGATTTGGAAAGCGACTTCGAAGAAGTTCAAAGCGACCTTCCTACCTCTATTTGTCTCGATAGGTTTTTATATTCGGTTTTATATTCTCTCGCGTATACACATGCACACACACACACACACACACACACACACACACACACACACACACACACACACACACAC
>NC_069004.1:4947679-4952922 GCF_001194135.2 Octopus bimaculoides | reverse complement strand
ACACACACACACACACACACACACACATACACACACACACACATACACATACACACGCGCGCGCATTTAAATCTGATGCAAGATAATACTAAAATCAGAAGCAAAAAAAAACCCCGACTAAGCTTAATTAAATGAAAGCACAATAAAAACTGAAGAAAAAAAATCACACTAAAACACCCATCGAAACCACTAATAGTAAAAACACAAGAACATAAAAAAAGATCAGTGTAAAATAGCAGAATAAAGATCGAATCCTGGTGCATACATACCTTCAAAGAGATCGATTAAATGACTTTTTGATTTGGTGCTAAATAAGAAATTAATTAATGAGAAAATGAACGGTGCGTTGATTACATTTATCTCCAAGCCAGCACCTCCGTCACCAGCAGCAGCACCACCACCACCACCACCATGCTACGCAACACTGCACCACAACACATTATGGAACAATTACATCATACTGTAGCACACAAGGCGTCATACCCTACCATGCAATAATAGACTCTGCAACACAACTGATTATACGAGACTGTATCACATCACACTTGGTAACAGTCCGGACCGCCCGCTTGACCATCACCTGCAACACATTATACGACGAAACATTGGGCCGCCACAAACATTATGACTTATTTCTTATATGCGTCAGTCATTGGACTGCAGCCATGATGGTGTAGCAACTTGAAGTGTTTTTCGATGCCATAACTTAAAGGTTTTAGAAGCTTTTCACTATTTCACAGATCATTGTACCTTAGAACCTTTCTTCTCACTGTATATAAAGCACCACACAACGCCGGAGTACACAACCTGATGTACTATTATATTATAATGCACCACTTCACAACGTGAAATAATGTATTGCTCAAGAACACAATACACAGTCAGGAATCGAACTCATGACTTTGAAGTAAACATGCTAGGATACAACAAATAACTTCCTAAGCAGACCAGTGCAGACATGAACGTAATATGAGAGTAGTATTAAGAAGAGATAAAATATTAGGTTGAAAAGCCTCAAAATTCACTTTATAATTAACTTACTGGCATATTGGGTAGTGGATAAGAGCGTGGACTGCTGATTCTGAGTTCAATCCCTGGCAGGGTCTTGGGAAATAAAATCAACAGAAAAAAATAACGTCAGCAAAAAGGAGTACCTTAGGAATGAGAAGAGAGTACCCCATTATTCAAATAAGGGATTGGGTTCGTAATTCCACCAGAACACGCATTGTGATCTTCATCAAGAATCTCCATTCAACTCAGCTGGCAGAAATGAGTCAATCCTGCGACGGACCGGCGTCCCATTCACGAGGGCAGGGGATGTAATCTACATACATGCGCCATGGCAACTGGAGACAAACTACGCCTCCTCTTCATCCATCTACTACTGCTGCTGCTACTACTACTACTATTAATAATAATAATAATGTGGCTGGCGTGTTTAACGGCCTTGTTTTTCTGAGAAGTGATTACAATTCGCGTAGATTTTTATCGTGAAACAACTTCACTTCAAACATAAAAAAATATTCCCAATATCGTTTTTTTTTTTTATTCGTGACACATTTTATTTAATCGTATGAAACAAATTTTCTGTACAGTTAGTAGACAGTAACCTGTTGTTAGTATCAAACTTTTCTGTTGAACAATTCAATTTACTAAGCAAGTCTGCGCCTGAATGATTGTCGAACAAGAGGTGAGATTATGTGCATAGTAACAAAATAAAAAAAAAACAACGAAAAAGCAAAAGCAAAAGCAAAACAAGGAAATTTAGTCAATAGAAACGATGAAGGTACGCGCAATAAACCAAATATGAATGCTAAAATAGATAAATAGCAAAGGCTTACAAATTAATAACTTAACTGAATGCGACAAAATTCCGTTAAAGTATTTACAAGTTCATTTGGGAATATTCAAGTAAGTCATACTTCATTATTAACAGCATTTTACTAAGGAAAAATTCCTAGCAGTTTTTTTTAAATAAAGCGTGCTTAACTTAATGATAGCATGAAAGTATGCGGGTGTTGTTAGTATCTGTTTGTGAGAGTGAATACTGACAGACTGACAGATATTAAGTCGCTTGCTGGTATTTATTTACTTTCTTTTTTGCAAGCTCTGATAGCGTGTCAATAACACAATTACACACGCGCGTGCGCACGCACGCACGCACACAGAAAGCAATTATCACAAACAAGTGCTTGGCTGTCATTAGTCATGTGATGTTCCCAATGGAATGTATCTTTTGACTCATATTTTACAATGTTTTTTTTTTTAAACAGCTCAACACTTTCCTGTCAGAAAGTTACGTGTTCGAGACATCTAAGCTAAAAATTCATGACAAATATCTATCTATCTGTATGTCTGTCTATCTATTTATCTATCAGTCTGTCTATCTATGTCTCTCTCTTCCTCTCTCTCTCTTCCTCTCTCTCTCTTCCTCTCTCTCTCTTATATGTACGTGTGTGTGTATATATATATATATATATATATATAGGCGCAGGAGTGACTGTGTGGCACCTTGGGCAATTGTCTTCTGCTATAGCCACGTGCCGACCAAAGCCTTGTGAGTGGATTTGGTAGACAGGAACTGAAAGGAACTTGTCGTATATATATATATATATATATATATATATATATATATATATATACTTTGGTGGTATTTTGTAGATGCGAAATTCAATGAAGCCCGGAAGAAATGTTTAAATTTATTCAAATCTAGTCAGTCAAAGTGTAATAATATCCATTTCAAGGTGAAGTTGATTAAGGCATTATATACTTTCCCCCACTTCATCTCGTTGATGTTAGAGTGAATAAACTTTTCCTATATACTCGTCAATTGGATGTGTTACGGTTATGCTGAAAACAACATGGCTGCAGTTACTGATTCTATATATAAGCGTATTACACACGTTTCTATGCTGAGGCCCAAGTACCTACTGTATAAACTAATGCTCATTTGGCAACAGCATCTAAACCAACTAGCACCGATGACGTCCTTACGACCACATAACCGACATTTACCATATCACGCTCGGACACACATTTACTTCTCTTTAGTTTTTTACAGAATTATGTATTAATATCAACAGCCGGCTTCTTTTAAGCAGCACATCACTTCGATTAGTATTTTTCTTAGTTCATACAAGTAGCACACCTATGCTGCGCATTACACGATGTAGCCCTAAATTGTTTACCCTCAACTATGCTTTTGTTTATATCGCCCAACCACCGTAAATTCTTATACCACCCACCCACATATTTTTTTAGTCACTTGTCATGTGACCTCTATGTAGCAGAGTAATTATTGTGCCGTCTTTACATCTTCAACATTTTTCGTTTACATTTTTGTTATTTATCGAATCATCATTATCATCATCATTTACATCATCATTTTCGTCATCATCTTCGTCATCACCATCTTCATCATCATTACTATTTCTATTATTATTATTATTATTATTATTATTATTATTATTATTATTATTATTATTATTATTATTATTATTATTATTATCATCATCATCATCATTATTATTATTGGTGTTGCTGTTAGTATTATCATGATGATGATGATGGTGGTGATGAGGTGATGACTGATGATGAGAACGATGCTGATGATGCTCTTCTCCTCCTCCTCTCCCAATTATTATTATTATTATTGTTATTATTATTATTATTATTATTATTATTATTATTATTATTATTATTATTATTATTATTATTTGTAGCAGCAGTAGTATATACATATATATACATATTTATATATTTTAATTACAATTTTGTATTGATTCAGTTAATTAGTTTTTTTTTTCTAATTTAGACTTTCAATACGATGCTTTACTTTGTTTTGTTTTTTTAATATTGATTCAATTATTTATTTTCTTAATTATCCATTTGTTTTGCATTTATGATGACCTTTTAATCTTTATTAAAATTTCACAATTTTAAAAATGTCTTTACAAGTTTATCAATTTAATACAAACCGTTAACTATTGTCGACCAAATCTCAAATTATTGCTAAATACTCGTTCTCTGCATCAGGTATTTCATCTTTGTCGTCATCCTCATCCTCATCGTCCCCCATCATCTTCGTTCTCTTCTACCTCCTCCTCTTCTTTCTCTCTGCTCGGCATCATCGTCATCGATGGCGACGTTAGTAATCTGTCAGCATCACCATCAGCATCACCAGGGACTGCGTCTTTCTCCTGCACCTCCACGTCCGCCTTCTGCGCCTCGTTCTCCACTTCCTCCTCCGCCGCCTCCACCACCACCACCACCACCACCACCGACAACAACAACAACAACAACAACACCACCACCACCACCACCACCACCCCAACACCAACACCATTACCAACAACAACAACAATTGAACCACCACCACCACCACCAATACCACCACCATGACAACAATCCTCCTTCAAAAGCTGTCGAAAATTGTTTGTCATGGACACACACACGCACACACGTCTCTCTCGATCTATCACTCGCTCTTTATGTGTATGATGTATGCATATGTGTACGTATGCATGTATGTATGTATGTATACATGTATGCATGTATATATGTATGTATATATGTATGTACGTATGTATGTATGTACGTATGTATGTATGTACGTATGTATGTATGTATGTATATATGTATGTACGTATGTACGTATGTATGTATGTATGTATGTATGTATGTATGTATGTATGTATGTGTAGAAGGCGGTAAATTATTCAGTGTTTCGTATTTTGGATCCATAAAGCATTCTACTGTACCACTGAAAAATTGATGCATCACTTTCACCGAACATTTATTTAGATCTCCGTACCATTTAGTCTCAAATCTTAAAAATTTTGTATGTCTGTGGATTTTTTTTTTTTTTTTTGTATATTCTATGTGAATGCACCGGTTTGCATCTTTTCGGATGTTCATGCGTTCAGGCGAGGATGTGTAATTTCGTATTTGTGTATGTATATACAGGTGTAGAGATTTGTGTACTGGTTTAACTGCGTGTACGTGATTGTGCATAAGAGATCATCAGCATATAAATATGCATGTCCGTACATAAAAGATTACCCGGAAGAATGCACTTGTAACCTGTGTGTACGTATGCACATATGTATGCATATGTATCTATATGTCACATATGTGTTTGTGTGTGTGTGTGTGTGTGTGTGTGTGTGTGTGTGTATATAAATAAATAAATAAATAAATATATATATATATACACACACACACACACACATATATGAGTATAT
>NC_069004.1:4946559-4947463 GCF_001194135.2 Octopus bimaculoides | reverse complement strand
TATATATAAGGCGCACGAGTGGCTGTGTAGCTTGCTTCCCAATCACACGGTTCCGGGTTCAGTCCTACTGCGTGGCGTCTACTGCGTGGCGTCTACTGCGTGGCGTCTACTGCGTGGCGCCTACTGCTATAGCCTCGGGCTAACCGTAGCCTTGTGAGTGGATTTGGTAGACGGAAACTGAAAAAGCCCGTCGTATATAACCCCTCCTCCTTATACTACTACTGCTGCTGCTGCTACTACTACTACAACAACTACTACTACTACTACTACTACTACTACTACTACTACTACTACTACTACTACTACTACTAATTTTAATTGATTATGCATTTGAATAACTAGGCGTGTTTACAGCCAGCCTTGCGTTTTCCCTCCTCGTCTTTTCCTAGTACGACCTGTATTCCGTTTGCCAATATAATCTCCTCTTACATCTGACATAGGAAAGATTTGGTTGCTATTTCTAAGACGTTTATTGACAATTTACAGGACTCCACCAATGACTCGTTGTTATTTGTGACTTTTTGGTACGAACGTTTGTTTGGAATGTTGTTGTTTGCTGTTTGTGTGCTGTTGTTGTTGGTATTTATTTTCGTGATGTTGTTCCGTTGATCGTGGTGGCTTTTGGTTGCAATTTCGCTTCTCGTAGTGTTTATATTTTCGCTAGTTTCTGACATATTGCTGTTTTTATTTTATATATACTTTTTTGCTATGAGTGCTCGCATGGTGCTGTCGTTTACTTGTGCTGGTGTTGTTGCTGATGTTGTAGATGTTGCTGTTGTTGTCTTTGATGTTCGTGTTGTCGATGTTAGCGTTGTCGCTTTCAGTGATACTCACGTAGTATTTTTTTTTTTTTGCTTTGTTTTAATTTCTTTTCTTCGTTGTTGTAGTTTATTTTATCGGGGGT
>NC_069004.1:4944629-4946465 GCF_001194135.2 Octopus bimaculoides | reverse complement strand
GTGGGGGTGCGATGTTGTTTTCCGCGAAAATATTTGTTTGTGGTGGTGCTGGTGGTGTGGTGCTCTTGTAGTTGTTGCCGATGTTGGTTTTGTCGGAAGTGTACAGGCTGACGACGGCGTTACAAATATTTCTTCTGTTTTTTTTTTATGTTGGCGATTACGCTGCTGATGCCGATGATTATGATGACACGGGAAGATTTAATTTTGATTTAGCCATTATTATTATTATTATTATTATTATTATTATTATTGCTGTTGTCAGTTCTGTTATTATTATTATCATCATTATTATTATTAATATTATTAATATTTTGTTGTTTTTGCTATTATTATTATTGTCTATATTTTTATCATTATTATTATTACTATTATTATTATTGTCTAAATTTTTATAATTATTTTTATTGTTATTATTATTATTATTATTATTATTATTATTATTATTATTATTATTATTATTATTATTGTTGTTGTTGTTATTATTGTCCTTATTATTGTTGTTGTTGTTGTTATTATTATTAACATTAACATTGTTATCAGAGGTGTTGATGGAGCCGATATTTGACACAAAAGACATAAAACAAAATGGAAGCCAAATTTCATCAAATGACAATTAGTCGGTATTAAACAATGTGATGACGATCAATTGCTTTTTTCAAATATTAAATGCTATGTTGCTTTATTTTTGCTGATTCTGTAAATGCTGTGTTTGTTGCTGTTAGTTGTCATTGCTACTGTTATTTTCTTTTATTTTGTTACTATTGATGTTTTTTTTTTTTGGTTACTGCACTTATTTTTTATTTCTGTTCTGCTTGTTCTTGTTATTATTGTTTTTGTGGCTGCGAGGGTTACTGCTGGTGTTGTTGTTGTTTGTGCTACCATTTTTTAAAATTTATATATGAGGTTTTTGTCTGTTTTTCTTTTTAATTATTTGTTTCAGTTCTTTTTTTTCGTTGTTGTTTTTGATGTTGTTACTACTATGGTATATGCTGCTACTGCGGATCGTGCAACTGTTGTTGTTGTTCTTCTTCTTCTTGTTCGTGTTGCTGCTGATGTCATTTCTGCTGTTGTTTGTTTTCATGTTGATACCATTGATATATTTGATTCTGTGTTCCTTCACCTCAGTTTGTTATTTTTGTTGTGGCTGCTATGATAATTGTTATTGCTGTTGTTGGTGTTATATTTGTTGCCGTTGCTTGTGTTGCTGTTGTTGTTTGTGTTGATATTTTAGTCATTGCAGCGATAGTCGTTGCTATTGCCGTTGAACGTGACACTCTCACTATTACTGTTGTTGTCACTACAACTATTGTTTATCTTCATGTTTTTACTATTGAAGTTTTTTAGCTCGCTTTTAATATATTTGTGCTTTTGCACCTGATTTGATTTCTGATGTTCTTGCTGCTATGTTTAGTGTTATTCTTGTTTCTATTACTGTTGTTGTTGTTGCCTCTGTCACTCACAGTGGTTTCGCAGTAGTTGTAGTTTTACTCATAATTTTGTAAACATTTTTTTCTCGATGGTGTGTTCATGTTGTTATTGATGTCTCCGTTGTTGCAAATTTTGTTGTTGTTGTAATTGAGAATTTAGATTTTGTTGTTTCTTCTGCTGAATCTTTTCTTGTCTTAGGTGTTTTTGTTGCTATTGTTGTTCTTGTTGCTAATGGTGCTCTTTTCTTCTTTGTTGTTATTATTGATGTTATTACTCTAGCTTCTCCTATGACCGTTGGTACTGATGGTGGTGGCGTTCTTTCTGATGTTGTTGTTGCTGTTGTTGTTGTTGTTGTTGTTATTTATGTTTAATGTCTCATGGTTTTAATTTATGTTCCAGCATCTCTGA
>NC_069004.1:4943107-4943795 GCF_001194135.2 Octopus bimaculoides | reverse complement strand
GAGAGAGAGAGAGAGAGAGAGAGAGAGAGAGAGAGAGAGAGCGAGAGAGAGAGAGAGAGAGAGAGAGAGAAAGCAATGGGGAGAAAGTGAAGGAAAAAGAGAGAAAGAAACAATAAAAAATTTCATTATTATGAAACATACGATCACGAAAATGATAAGTATTCAATATGTGGCTTTGTCAATTCCTATTTTCCAATACCGAATGAAATGAATAGGGGCTTCCACCTATGAAGAGTTTGCCTGATATATTCTCTGTACATAACACTCTTTTAGGTGATTCTATCAAACGGGAAATCATACGTTTTATAACATAATTATACACTTTGAAAATGTCTATTATAATGTAGACGTAACGCCCTCGCATTTTCTATTTGGTCGTTGTCGTGTCTCCTCGTTCGGGTCCTTATGGCCAATAAAGAATCATCATCATCATCATCATCATCAACATCATCATCATTATTATTATTATTATTATTATTATTATTATTATTATTATTATTATTATTATTATTATTATTATTATTATTATTATTATCATTATTAATGTCTTTTTTAAGGTAGATTAAGACGTCAACAAGGAATATAATAATTTAGCAAAAATCACATTTGTTAAACAACCTGAAATAAACAAAATATTAGTAATAGCTATGATAATAATAATGATGATGATAGTAATAATAATAATAAT
>NC_069004.1:4939088-4941018 GCF_001194135.2 Octopus bimaculoides | reverse complement strand
ATATATATATATATTTGCGTGCGTCTGTGTACGTGTGTGCGCGTGTGTGTGTGTCCGTGTGTGTATGCGCGTTATCAGGCAGATAGGCTGATACGAGGTTAGGTTTCTAGAGGAATAAACATGGATTCGAAATCAAACCCCATATATAATTGCTGGTGCTCTTTTATGGGAGAACGAAAAAGGACTAATGATTCAGTATCAGGTCTTGAAGTAGTTTTTGCAATCACCTTGTTTCTGCTTCTCAATTGATATTAAATTAGAGAAACTTTTCGAACAAGCGTATGATGTCACGTTAATCCTATGACTTACACATGTCTCATATGAGGCACGTAACGCGTGAAGAGATAAAGCAACTATCACAATAAGAATCCGCATACTGGTCGTCATCGTCATCATCATCATCAACACCAGCCTGATATCTACCTGTATAGGCGTATAAATACATATATGTATATGTATACATACATGCATATAAATATGTATATATATACATATACATATATCCATATATATATGCATATGTGTATATATATATATGGATATATATATATATATATATACGTGCATATGTATATATATATGTATGCATATGTATAAATATATATATATATATCCATATATATATATATATATATATATATATATATATATATATATATATATATATATATATATATATATATATATACTTATGTATGTATGTATGTATGTACATATCTATGTGTGTGTGTGTGCGTGCATGTGAAATGTGTATGCGAAGGTGAAAACTCCCTTTGTAACACGTTAATGTTGATTAACCAATCAAACATAAGTTGTCTTAGCTTTCATGTATCCCAGATGCATTGCCTTATCTTCACGTGATCCTTTCCTGCTTCAGTTAATTTCTAGATCACCTTTGATTGCATGCATATACATCCATATACATGTATATAAATACAAACGTATTTACACTGCTATATATTTATATGTACCTATTTGTATGTGTGTGTGTGTGTGTGTGTGTGTGTGTGTGTGTGTGTGCGTATGTGTATATATATATATGTTTATGTGTGTGTGTGTGTATGTGTGTGTGCGTGGTAGAGTTGAGGGATATCTGTGTATTTCGATTCTACGTTAGATCTATTTACAAGGAGCAGCTAATTCCTTTAAGCCACACACGCAGACACACACATACACATACATGCACATACGCACATATTCACGCACGCGCAAACATACATACATGTATATATACATACACGAATCCACACACATGTGTATATATATATATATATATATATATATATATATATATATATATATATACACTCACATATAAGTGTGTGTTTATGTGTGTGTGTGTGTTTGGATGTATATTCTTGTTATTTGAATAGCTTCGAGGAAGCATTAGAGAAATAGCATGAAGGTCGAAGTCCGTATTGAAGTTTAGTAAGGGAGAAGAACGCGACAAATACTACTGTGCAGTCGTTTATACCCAATAAATAAATTCATAGTTTGTGACTGATTTCCGTCTTGTCGACGTACTTAAATGTCTCTCAGTATCCTAATGATATTCACCACATCTGCAAATATAAATTCTCGGAAATCGAAATCAAGTGAGTTTTAATATATATAATAGTGCTCCAACATGGCCGTATATTCATAGCTAGGGTATGCATACGAGAGATAAATTAGAAAACCGTAACAGAGTGCATGCAAGGGTCGTTTTGCGACATAATGTAAAAAAAATATATATTTATATTAAATAAAACAAAATGAAAATTTCAGCGAAATATATCTGATGACGTGGTTTCAAAAGATCGAAAATATAATAAAATTAAGTTTCCTTTTAGCCTAGGTTTCCTATTAATATATGTTTCCGACTGGTCTACATAGATGGCATCTCACGGTAATGGACAACGGCAATAGATTTTTTTTTTTTTTTTGAAAA
>NC_069004.1:4937567-4938402 GCF_001194135.2 Octopus bimaculoides | reverse complement strand
TATATATATATATATATATATATATATGTATATACTGGTGTATACACAGGAGCAAGCACGTATTGGCAACAATCGTATATACATATTCATATGTTGTTTCCCAATGGATTCTGCAAACGTCATCCATTAGAAACTGCGTATATCCATTTCCAATGAAATTTACCGTTATTCGGAAATACGAAAGAGCTCTCTCGAAATTCTTTTGATGTAGTACTACATTATTCATGGTTGCTTTTATGGTAACTGATATCATTGTCTCTAGTGTATATAGTACGTGTCTTCGTTGCTAACCGAAAGATGAATTAGAGGAGATAGCCGACTCCAATGGAACGTAGACTTGTGCTCAGTGGTGTTATCAGAAAAGTGTTGTCACCCGGAATGGATGGGAACGATATGCGAGTCCAGTAGGAGAGCCTCGTGTTTTTAGCAGGGAGCAGGCATCAAGGAACGCTTCGTAATACGGCAGTCGGAAAACTGCGTTGGAACCACATGTACATATGTATGAACGTGTATGTGTGTGGATGCTTGTATGTATGTATGTATGTATGTATGTGTATGTATGTGTGTGCATGCATGTATGTATATATGTACGTATGTATGTATGTATGTATGTAAGTATGTATGTATATGTGTATGTGTGGGCGAGTGTGTGTATGTATGTATGTGTGTATGTGTGTGTGCATGCATGCATGTATGTATGAATGAATGTCTATGTATATAAGCATGTATGTATGTACGTACGTTTGTATGTATAGATGCATGTATGTATATATATATGCATGTATATATGCATGCATGTATGTATATATGTACGTATGTATGTATGTATGTATGT
>NC_069004.1:4936241-4936980 GCF_001194135.2 Octopus bimaculoides | reverse complement strand
TATATATATATAGACATATATATACGTATAGATATATGTATATATATATATATTTATATGCATATCTTGCGTTTGCGACTAAATTATATTATTCCTCACCCAGACAATCATATTACGTTTACAGTTATAATTGCACTAACGAAATAACTCTTACACCACCTATGTTCATTTAAATAACACACACATATATGCATATATTGTTTTTAGTTCTGCCACATTTCCCTTGTCAATATGTTATTGTAATTATATATACTGCACAACGTAATTTTTCTCATTAAAGTATACCCCAAAATCATTTTCAACATGAAATTTCTTCCTAATTGCAATATGCCTTCCAGTATCTATCAACATCTACACTCCTTAGCAACTGACATATTACACAATGTTTCCAATAATAATAATATATATATATATACACACATATATATATAGACATGTGGGAGTATATGAACTCGTTCAATAAATTTACCTTTGCATGCAGGAGTAAGTTAATTATCTCCCCTGGGTCTCTTAAAAAAAAAAAATATTCGAGGAGATGGAGCAGTTTCACATATTCAAATATGGCGAACTAAGCTCCCAAAAATTTTTCAACGTGATTTTAAATTGTAATTTTTTTCTTTCCTTTCTTAATAAAATGTAGTGAATTCAATTTAGTTCTTACTTTGCCATGATTCAGACGTTTAATATGCTCTTTATTGCTCCTTTTCCCGTTAACGACACACACTCATGCACACGGTAT
>NC_069004.1:4934828-4936209 GCF_001194135.2 Octopus bimaculoides | reverse complement strand
ATATATATATATATGTATGTATATATATATATTTATTTATTTATATATATATATATATACATCCATAAACATATATATATATATATATACATGAATACCTATACATGCATATACATGCATAAATATGTATATATATATAAAACATTTATACATATAAATATATATAAAAAAATACATATATATGTGCGTGTATGTGTATATATATTTATACACACACATACATCCATCCATGCACACGTTTTCCTAAACTGTTTACAGCTTTCATCTCAATAATTTATCGATATACAATTTTTAATTGTATCTATGTAAAGGTTCGCAATCCCACTCGTTTATATTTATACTTGCCTAGTTTCTAGACACAGACACACACACACCTATATATATATACACAGACACAGACACACACACACACACACACACACACACACACACACACACACACACACACACACACACATATATATATATATATATATATATATATGCACATGTATACATATGAGTGTATATATATATATATATATATATACCAGTATATACGTATACGTATGTGAGTGTGTGTACATTTTCCTTTGTAATATCCCTTGCTTCAATTAATTTTTACTGACAACATCGAATTATTTCGCATCCATGCCGTTTCTAAATTAGTTTAATCGCTTGTTGTGATTATTCTACATTATCACGTCTTTCCCTTCTGCAATTAATTATCTAAACACTATAGGAAATAGTTTTTTCCTTTATCCAATTCCACACTAATTTACTTTAATCACCTTTTTTGTATATCTACGCGAAACGAATGTGTAAATTGCTGTTGTTCTTCCTTCAAAATATGTATGTAGTATATATGTAGTATATATGTAGTATATATGTAGTATATATGTATTTTATATGTAGTATATATGTAGTATATGTCCCTTCAAAATATATATGCAGTATATATGTAGTATATGTAGAAAAAGACCCATTTTCTTTACCACCTCCTTGTGTTTTGTTTCACTAAATATCAACTCGCTCTGAATTTTTTTACGTATGTATGAATGTACGTATGCTTGTTCATTTGTCTGTATGAGTATATGCAAACATACACGCAAACGCACACGCGCACATGCGTGTATGTGCATAAATATACAGATAAATGCAAACACACTCAGATAACCCTGCAAAAACACGCACATATACGTGTTCACGTATGCATATATACGTATCTATGTATGTGGTGTGCGTGTGCGTGTCTGTGAGTATTTGTGTGTGTATAATTATATATTTAAGTGTCCTACGAATTATTCTTTTTAATCTTGTTTCATGATTAGCATTGTGGAATGTTCAGAATGAAGTTATTTGTCCCGATCAAGAAACTCTCAAAGATAAGTACCTATACACA
>NC_069004.1:4933491-4933984 GCF_001194135.2 Octopus bimaculoides | reverse complement strand
ATATATATATATATATATATACGACACACGAAGGAAATAATAATGTAGACAACTTAACGATAATTACGTTTGGAAATTCACTTCATGGTTTGCATGGATAAGATACGCAAATAAAAATAGAATACCGTATTTAACTGGATTTGAACTCTCCGTCTGTACATTTACCTAACAATAGATACAATAAATAATTATATTTCCTAGAAGAAAAAAATGAACATTTCCTACAAATCTATGAAAAGGAAGACGATATATGATGTGAACAATACAAAAATAGAATATGTATGTATGTATGTACGTATATGTACATGTATATCTGTTTGTATGCGTAAATGTTGATATATTGCTATATGGACTGAAAAGATATACGCATGAATGCAAATATACATATAGTTTTATGCGTAAATATGCATATATCTATAGATTTGTTTACGTTCATATAGATGTATTTTTCTCAATTTCTCTTCCTATCACCCGTATATATATATATATATAT
>NC_069004.1:4929615-4932670 GCF_001194135.2 Octopus bimaculoides | reverse complement strand
AGAGAGAGAGAGAGAGAGAGAGGGGAGAGAGAGAGAGAGAGAGGGGAGAGAGAGAGATGTATTGGCGCAAGTGTTTAATTGGTATTTCTTGTTTATCGGCTACTAAAGAAGAAGGACATTCCTTCTGTGTTATTTGATCTCAGTGTGCAGAGGTCCGGAACGAAATATCACAGACCCTTTTCTCTCACACACTGTCAATTCTTCTAATTCGTTCGCCTGCATAGTATGTTTTATAAGCGAGATTTTGGCCGCGTAGAATCGGAGGGTAAAGATCCGTAACGAACACCGCTCAAAAATATTTTGTTAATCCACCGCTGGAGATAACAAAGATAATGGCAGAACTTCCGGTTTTACGAGTTGCATTTTATTGCAGTATGATGTATGCTCCGTTGATGCTTGATCATTGGTTTTTGCCGGCTTGGATTTCGATTGTGGCTAATCGAGAGCAGTGACATTGAAGTTAGCAGTCGATTATATAGAATCCACCATTGCTTCTCATAGTTCTGAAAAATTTCCTTGGGCGAAGACAAAAATCAAATGTGAGCCAGTGTGGAAGATACTTGAGCTCCTTGCCTTCCGTTGAATAGATGCAAAACCGGGATCACGGGGAAAGGAAGCGACTTCAGTTAGTGCGTATCAATGTCAGTTCTCAATATGGGTGGTATTTTAAGCTGGAATTATTTTTACAATCACCATAATCGTCATCATCGTCATCACCACCGTTATTATAAAGCTGGCTGTCGTCGTTATCGTCGTCAACATCGTCCTTATCGTCGTCGTCGTCGTCGTCGTTGGCGTCGTCGTCGTGAAGACCGAGATTAAAGCAGAATGATTATTATTTAGTAAATCAATGTACGCTCTTTCTCCGCATACGCAACACATTATAGGCATGCATTACATTTTCCAAAGAAGAATGCATACAGTCGAACACAGAAACAGACAGAGACAGAGAGACACAAACACACACACACACACACACCATACAAGCACAAGCGCACTCATACACACAGACACTGATCCACACACACGCACACATATATATACAGGTATATAAATGTATCTATCTATCTATCTATCTATCTATCTATCTATTTATCTATCTATCTATCTATCTATCTATCTATCTATCTATCTATCTATCTATCTATCTATCTATATATGTATGAATGATATATATATATGTATATATATATATGTATGTTTGTATATACATCTATATATGTACATATATATATATATATATATATATACACACACACACACACATATATATATGCACACATATATGTATACATCCATAAGAGCTTCGTTTGAAAAGCTATTGCATGCATGTAAAGCATTTCGCATGTGGGAAGAGAACAAAAGAAGATACACACACAAATAAACTCACGTATATACATATATGCGTGCATAAATACATACATACACACACACATGCACACACACACAGACACATATATATCAACTCGCGTGTTTAATGCATAAGAATCTCTCTCTCTCTCTGTTTCTCCCTCTCTCTCTCTCTTCCTCTGTCTTCCTCTCACTTCCTGTGTATATATAATTGTTTGCATACCTCTCTGTGTTTTGATGCACAATGAAAATATGGCGGTGTTTTTTCGGTGCAATGCTTTGCAGTTCAGCGCATTGTACTTCATTTCAATGCATTGCATTGCTAAGTCTTCGAAATAAAAAGGGAAAGCACCCTAACAACTGCCGGCTCTATCTAGCAACGATAAGGGAGAAATAATCTCTATACTTTCTAATTGCGTCTTAAAACATAACAAAAGCACTTGCTTAGGGCTTCATCCCGCCTCACAAAAGAATGTGTTTCCATTATCATTATCATTATTATTTTCATTAATATTGTTAACATTATTGTTGTTGTTTGGTGAAAGGCCGGTGAATTAGCGGAATTTTGGTTGAATGGTTGGTAGACAAAAATAAATGATTTCTTCCATTTATCAAGTTCTCCCGAAGTCGAATTTGCCTTTCATCCTATGTGGCCCCATGAAATAAGTATCAGTCAAGTACTGGGGTCGATTTAATCGATTCATTCCTCCCTTAAAATTGTCATGATTATTATAATCATTATTTAGGTAGCTGGCAGAATTGTTAGAACGCCGAGCGAAATGTTTAGCGGTATTTCGTCTGCCGCTACGTTCTGAGTTCAAATTCCGCCGAGGTCGACTTTGTCTTTTATCCTTTCGGGTCGATAAATTAAGTACCAGATACGCACTGGGGTCAATGTAATCGACTGAATCCCTTTGTCTGTCCTTGTTTGTCCCCTCTATGTTTAACTCGTTGTGAGCAATAAAGAAATAAGAAACGTTAGCTCTCCGGGCGAAATGCTTACCGGGATTTCGTCTGTCTTTACGTTCTGAGTTCAAATTCCGCTGGGGTCGACTTTGCCTTTCATCATTTCGAGGTCGATAAATTAAGTTGTGTACTCGGACCATCTATTCGACTGATCCCCACTGCAAAAATTTCGGGCCTTGTGCCTAGAGTAGAAAAGAATATGCTGTATAACGGTTTGTGCTTAGCTACTATTGGAAATATTGGGATTTTCTAGTTAACTTGATATTCTGTGTTTGAAATAAATCTTTTATGAAAGTATGAATAATTGTTAGGAAATTGTCATTGAGGTATCAATTAAAGTGATTTGCTATGTGATTTTATAAATAATTAAGTAAATTCTAGTTGGGCAGGTGCAAAGATTATTAATGATATCAATATAAATTTCTAATCTAAGTGTAGAAGGTGGAGGTTTCAAACTAGTTGTCTGTAGGTAACCTCTTGCTCTTTGATTTCCGAAGAGAAATTAACTCCAGTGGAGCATATATGTGTGCTTTAACAACGTCATTACTCGTACTGTCAACAATTTCTTTTCCATTTTTGAACTTTTCCCTTTCACCTTTCCACACGAAGAGCTATGCTCTAAACGTCATGCATTTATTTGTAAAATTAAGGAAGTTATTAAAAATTGAAATCCATCAATGACTTTTAGGACAGGCTGTATATATACATATACATACATACATATATATATATATATATA
>NC_069004.1:4926970-4929166 GCF_001194135.2 Octopus bimaculoides | reverse complement strand
ATATATATATATGTATGTATGTATATATATATATATATATATATATATATATGCACATATATATATAAATATATGTGTATATATGTGTGTATAAATATATGTACGTGTATGTATCTGTTTATCAGTCTTTCGTTCTGTGCACCCCTTAATCCATTCGTTCATCTATCTATCTATCTATCTATCTATCTATCTATCTATCTATGTCTGTTTCTTTTATCACTTTAAATACCTATGTATATAACTGTTAATCTATATAACTTTTTATCGTTTTAGCTATATATCGATGAATATGTCTAATTTTCTTGGTATCTATCTATCTATATATCTATCTATATATCCATCTGTTTTTGTATCTAGCTATTCATCTCTAGTTATCTGTTTACCAAACGGTCTTCATCTGTTTGTCATTCGCTCTCTAACCATCCACACACCCATCTCTCCCTCCCTCTCTCTATTTATCTCGCTACCGATCTATCTATCTATCTATCTATCTATCTATCTATCTATCTATCTATCTATCTATCTATCTATCTATCTATCTATCTATCTATCTATCACACTCACACATACATATACACGGACACACATTTAGGTGTAAATGTAATTTTGAAAACATTTTCGTATTTCCTATCTTCGCAGTCGTACGTGTAAATATTTTCGATGAAATGCTTCGCTGCTATACGTTTGGAGGTTGGTGACATCTAACATTGGTTGTACTCCTCCATATCAGAGTTGGCCTAATGCTTTGCTTCAAAGTTCAAAGGTCTGCACGATCGAATTTTGCTGTTATTACCTAAGGCTTTATTGTCAAGTATTTGTTCTGTAGTCATCGTATTGGAAACACATCGATTGCTCTTCCATCCCTCTCCTCTATTTACCCACGTTATATTGTAGAAAGGGCATGAAATGTGATATTTTGCTAACGGTATTATATATATAGAGAGAGGGTTGTCACAATTTTGTGTATATGAAAAATAAGTTTGTATTAAGATATTCTGCGCTGTTTTTGTGCAAGTGTGTGTATATATTTGTATGTATACAAATCTGTGTGTGTGTGACGGTATGACTGCGTTTGGATGTATATCTATATCTATTAAAGTGAGTTTGTATGTATGTGTGTGTGTGTGTGTGTGTATGCTTATGTTCCTTATGCATTCCAAAACCGACTTGCCGATTTTGACGTTTGGCATATCAATAGATTCAGTAAGCTTTCGGCTACCAACTAAACTATATTTTCATTCACGTATCTGCATTGCAAAAATTTAACATTATAATATTACTTTTAGTCACCTATCGTAAACGACATTTTTACACCACCACCACCACCACCATATATATATATATATATATATATATATATATATATATATATAGAGAGAGAGAGAGAGAGAGAGAGAGAGAGAGAGAGAAAGGAGTGAGTCGATAGGTAGATAGATAGATAGATAGAGATATATAAATAATCATATATTTGTGTGAGTGTATATAATCTAGCAATCGAAACCATATTTAAAACTAATGTTTGAATACACTTGAAATCATAAGTGCATTGACCCATATTTCACGGACGCGTGCCGCTGTATAGAGACATAATCATAATATCAAACATATCCACAGCCATAAAAAAAAGACACATACATAATGATACACGCACACACATACACACACACACACACACACATGTATGCATGCAAGTGTGGCTGTACGTGCTTACACTTACTTATAAGTAAATAGAAATAACACTCGTAGATAAATATATTCACGCGCATATATATACCTTGATTTTAGAAACAGGTTCGACGAGTGTAGGAGATACGTCAGCAGTATTTGCTAACCAAAGCAGCGAAGTTATATAAACAAACCCACAGACATATTCACAAAGGCATGAAGACACACATACACACAAGCACGCGCTCACACACACAAATGGACGCACTTGCATGGACACACACTATTGTGCACTCTGACAGACATAGCTGTGTTGACCGTTGACTGAACACTATTCAATTTTTTTTCTCCGTGTTTTTCTCCTTGTCTCCGTATTCTTTCTGTTGAAGAGCGTAGATCGAAACGTCAAAGACTTTCCGTATTCCCGAGCGTCATACTAATATATACTTTTGTTATTTACACCACCTGTCCTCGTCTGTTGTTATTTTTTGTATATTCTCCCATATATATATATATATATATATATATATA
>NC_069004.1:4925567-4926448 GCF_001194135.2 Octopus bimaculoides | reverse complement strand
TATATATATATATATATATGCATGTAGAGTAATCCCTCGACTGACTATTGCGAGTGTTACGTTCCCAAGCCTCACCGCGATAGGTTAAAATCCACGAAGTAGAGACAGTACTCTACTGTATATTTCTTGTTAATTTTTACCATTTGAATCTGTTTCTTTTATCATAAAGGCAAAACAATACCACGGAGCAATCGACATAGGCTTAAATAACAAACCGCGATAGGTCAACCACGATATGTACGTACGTATGTATATTTATGTAAGTATTTATGTGTATAATATATATATATATATATATATATATGGCTGTTATTGAAGTACCCCCGCCTCCTCCACATCTTGATTATGGTTTCCCTTGTCCCACTGCGCAGTACCATGCAACAATTACTTCTACTGTTACCGACGAATGCTTTATGAGAAGATTTGACTGACAGAAAATATGCGGAAGTCAGTCATACGTCTAATATATGCACGTATGCATGTATGTATATAAGTATTTATGTATGTATGTATGTATGTATGTATGTATGTATGTATGTATGTATGTATGTATATAACAGTGTGTGATGTCTGTGAAAGCAAGTGTGCGGTTCTATGTGTGTACGTAAGTAGTTCGAAAGAGTGTGGGCGTTTATTGTGAAAACTTCATTTGCCGCATCGTAGATTTCGTTTAAAATGTTTATATCACGCATGATTTAATGTACACTACGACAGCTATTGTTGTTGAAGTTGCTGTTGCTCGCGCCTCTGGCATTAGCGTTCATGTCGGTGCACTTCCATGATCTAGGTGGATATTTGCATAGATGTGTGGATGTATCGATGGATTTTATAGAAAATAAGTAGAAAGGATAAGGACATATATATATATATATATATATATA
>NC_069004.1:4915926-4924453 GCF_001194135.2 Octopus bimaculoides | reverse complement strand
TATATATATATATATATATATATATATGTGTGTGTGTGTGTATGTATGTATGTATGTATGCATGCATGTATGTATATATCACATACCAATATAAGTGTATGTATACCTATTTAAATTTTTATATATAAATATTAAATAGACGGGGAGGAAAAGTGAAAGAACTCTGTAACTTTCGAACTTTCGCTCTTCTAGGGAAAAGAAAAATGGGGAGAGAAAAATAGGGAGTAAAGAACAATAGCTAGGTAGATAAATAGACAGAGAAATGGATAGATATGCAGACCGACAGACAAATAAATAAATTAATGTGTTAAGACATTTTCGTCATTATAACCCTCCTCATAAATGATAAGTCCTTTCCTTTTCAGTTCTGCTTCTGATTAATCGAGCCATGTCTATCTATCTATCTATCTATCTATCTATCTATCTATCTATCTATCTATCTATCTATCTATCTGTCTGTCTGTCTGTCTGTCTATCTATCTATCTATCTATCTATCTATCTATCTATCTATCTACCTGTCTGTCTATCTATCTATCTATCTATCTATCTATCTATCTATCTATCTATCTATCTATCTGTCTGTCTGGGTCTTTTATCAACAACTTGTATCAAACATTTCACTACGACTGTGTCAGAGCAGTGCCCTGAAAGGTTTTAGTCAAATAAATCGAATTTTTGTGCTTATTTTCATTTCTTAAAACCTGTTATTTATTACTTATATTGTCGGTCTTGAATTGATAAATTATGGGGATGTAAACAAAGTAACACCAATAGTCAAGCGGTGGAAGGACTCTATCAAGTCCATTCACGAGGTTTTTGGTCGGATCCAGGATATATGCCCAGCATACAATGATGTAGGACTGAAACCATGTGGTTGAGAAGCAAACACAGTAATCTCTGCGCCTATATATATATATATATATATACATACATATATATATATATATATATATATATATATCGAGATCCCTTGTTCGAATCGTAATCAAACCTCAGACCTTGTTAAATGAACGGAAATCAATTATGTTTGTCCTCTTATTTATTGATTACATCTCTTTGTACTCGTGGCCAAAGCCAGAAATCGATATTTCCATTTGATTAATGGCGAGAATCGATGAATGAAATTAAGGTTAGTGGCAAATCAAGAATGCGGATCCGTTTCGATCACTTAACTTAGTCGGCTTAGACCCCCGGGGAGAAGATAATCACTTTGCAGTAATAAGATTAATGTCAGGAATATAATGTTGTTGTTTAACCCCAGGTCGGCACTGATCAAAGACATCATATAACCACGATCAAAAGCTATTTCTGCCGTCTCTATCCGGTGTATTGTTTTTGACATAGTCCATCTAAAACTACATTTTCTGATGTCTCCTTTGCTGTTGATGTCGTGTAGCCCCAAGACAATCCTGGTTCAGCAGAATTATGATCAGAGTCATTCTTACCGTGCTCATCTAACTGCTTGTGCTAGGAATAGTGTATCTAGAACTACACTATCCAGTGTTTCAATTACACAAATTGTTTAAACGTGTAAGTTATCCCTGGTCGAGTACGTCTCTAATGAAATATATTACTGACAGCCGCATCCAGTAATTGTTATTGGTATGGTGTACCTTAGATTACACTGCACGAAGTGCCTTTCACAGTTGTTTAAACGCCTGGGCTGCCTCTGAGTAACATGGTTATTTTCAGTTGTATTCTTGCAGTCACTAATCCAGTAAGTTCTTTTGGGCGTAGATTATCTAGCGCTACACCGTCTGATGTGTCCAGTTACTAACGGCACCATTCTTCAAAATGACTGATATATAAAAATACATATTAGTAATAAATATGTCCTCTACAACAATAGAATAAATATGAATATAATAATGTGTTCTTATATCGAATCAGTGGCGTCCGTTTTATGGAAAGGAATTGGCACTGGAACTCTTTCGGTTACAAAGATAAGAGTCGCTGTTGATCCGCTCTTGGAATTAACGTACAGGAAGGCTGAGAACGCCACAGACATGCGTACCTTTAACGTAGTTCCCAGAGAGATTCGGCGTGACACAGAATGTAACAAGGCTAGGCCTTTGAATTACAAGTACAACTCATTTTTGCCAGCTGAGTGGACGGGAGCAATATGAAAGAAAGTGTCTTGCTCATGGACACAACGCGTTGCCGGGAATCGATCTCACGATCTTATGATCGAAAGCCGAATGCCTTAACCACTAAGCCACACGGCTTCACTTGGAGAAAAAAATCCAGTCAGTTATGGTTACACCAGAACATGAGTGTTATTTAATTAATTGATTCTAGACAAATCAAAAACGTCTAAACGCAGCCGGATTTGAACGAGTTATGCCTAAAAACCTTCTTAAAAAAGCAAAGTCTATATCAGATTCTAGACCTCGTGGGACCGATTGTCCGGTTTCATGTCTTATAAATGACTAAGATCGTGATACCTTCCCTGAACGGAAGGTCGTCAGTCCGTTGCAGGGTCACATATTTACAGTTGAGTGAACGGAAGTAACGTCAAATGAAGTGTTTTGCTCAAGATAACAAACAAACAAAAACACACACACACACACACACAAATAATACTGGCAGAATAAGTACGAAGCATTGAAAAAGTAAATACTGGGATCGATTCATTCTTCAAGGTGATGCCCCAGTATGCCCGCAGACTAATGACTGAAACATGCAAAGGACAAAACAGATAAAGGCAAACGAAAATAGAAAGCAGCGCCCACTGCACTGCCTGTACTAAGATATATCATGAATATTCAGAGATTGTCATTGAGGCCTGTGATCGCCGATGCTCGCAGGAATAGCACCTGAAGAGAGCAATTGAGAGCGAGAACGTCCAAATTGATCAGCGGTTTATAGAAGAAGATCAAAGACAAAATGCTATGATATGAAAGAATACATATTTTATCGAACCTTGACAACATGAAACACAAATTAAACCCAATGGGGGGGTTATCAACTTCGAAAATAAAATTCCATGACTAAGCACTTAATGTACATTTTTCTGGCACACAACCAATTCTTTCAATGCCAGGCTCTACTACTACTACTACTACTACTACTACTGCTGCTGCTGCTGCTGCTGCTGCTACTACTACTACTACTACTACTACTACTACTATTGCTGTTGCGGCTGCGCTGTTACTACTACTACTACTACTACTACTACTACTACTACTACTACTACTACTACTACTACTACTACTACTACTGCCAGTCTTACCCATTTCTGGGTAAGACTAGCCACCCTTTCCGCCACCTCGTTCCAGTTGTTCCGCCGTCCGATGGCATCGCCCTATGTCTCCAGGAGCCCAATTGCAAACCCACTAATTTGTCGGCGTTGATTTTAGCCCCTACAACCGACTCAAAGTCAACCTCGGCAGAATTTGAACTCAGAACGTAGCGACAGGCGAAATACAGCCAAGCATTTCGTCTAGCGTGCTTAATGATTCTGCCGGCTCGCCGCCTTCAATAATATAAATGCTAATAACAACTGCAACATCAACAACAACAATAATGGTAAAAATATTAATAATAACAATAGTGCTTTACAATATACTTTTCTAAACAAGGCACAAGGCCCGAAATTTTGAGAGAGGGAGCCAGTCGATTAGATCGACCCAGTATGCAACTGGTACTTAATTTATCCACCCTGAAAGGATGAAAGCTCGGCAGAATTTGAACTCAGAACGTAAAGACAGACGAAATACCGCTAAGCATTTAGCCCGGCGTGCTACGGATTCTTAATTTTTTATTGCCCACAAGGGGCTAAACACAGAGGAGACAAACAAGGACAGACAAAATTGATTAAGTCGATTACATCGACCCCAGTGCGTAACTGGTACTTAATTTATCAACCCCGAAAGGATGAAAGTCGACCTCGGCGGAATTTAAACTCAGAACGTAACGGCAGACGAATTACCGCTAAGCATTTCGCCCGGCGTGCTAACGATTCTGCCTGCTCACCGCCTTCAATAAAAAAAAAATACTAACAACAACAACAACAGCAACAACAATAATAAAAATATTAATCATAACTATAGTGCTTTACAATATAACCATAAAAACCACGTGTTCGTGGGAGCGTATACGATCGATTATACTGAACGCAGTATTGGTCCTTTATGGGTCGTGTTAAATATAGTGCTGCAAGTGCAATGTTTAATTTTCATCGATCAAATTAATTTTTCCCCTTCTGCTCGTTGATTTAACTAGTAATTATATGAATTTTGATATTTCCTTGTCGTGTAATATCGTAATTCTAATAATGCATTTCGAGAAATTTGTCAATTACTTTTTTCTTTTTTTTTGTTATATTTCTTTTTTACCCCTTATTTCACCTTTCATTAAAAATTTCTTTAATATTATAAAATATCACTATTAATATTCATAAAAGTACTGGATATACCAACGAGAAAAAAGCAATAAATAAATGAATAAACGAATGAATAAATAAATAAATGAATAAATATGTAAATAAATAAATGAATAAAGAAATCAATAAATATGAATGTTTCATCAACGAAATTTACGAATAGGTAAAAAAATAAACTAAAGTCAAACGAACAAAATTATAAACAATATACTTGATGTGACCATCCTACACTAGCATATATCGCTATTAATAGTTCTCTATTATTTTGGTCCTGATGAAATGGGTAACACATCACATTAAATTAATTTATTATGTATGCTGACTGTGTAATTATGCAAAGAATAACTGTGTATTCCATTGAGACAGAAGTCGAAACGTTTGAGTTATGAATCGTATGTAAGAATGGACGCGCTTCCGCTGTTTTCTAATTTAAATATTGATGTTTATGATATTTCTAGTCCCAGGGAAATTCAACATTTCTGTTTTTTATCTTGTTAACTGCTCTTGTGTCTGTATTGTTTCGTAAGTTTATTGATCTTTATAGCACTCTGTTATAATATTAACGATTTAGATTTTATCAGCATTTTTGTTCCATTGCAAAATGTGTTTAAAACGGAGCACTCGACGCTGATTCGTGGTCAACATTTTCAGTTTTCTTCGATTTGAGATCGACCCCGTTACTTATTGTATGAGTCGGACCACTATTTTATACTAGGACGTAAAGAAACTAACATTGCAATCCAAGCTGTGGGCAGACTAACACAATATATATGAAAACATACATACATATGTTCAGATTATTTACAGAATTCTTTAGAATGTAGTCTTTAGAATGTAGTCACCTCAACACGTAAGACTGAGTTAGTTTCTTTGTTGTCTATATGAATTTTGCATTATTATTTATACTTATATCTCTATTACTTTATAAACGCCTTCTGTATTTTTTCAGGGCTTTAATATCAGTTTCCATTGCTCCTCTTTTGTCATTGCTGCATACGTGGACCATTTAATAATCATTATTGTAATTTCAATGTATATTATTATCATTATTATTTTGCGGCGTCTTTTAATTGGATGTTTATACTTTTTATTTGTATATATATAGTCTCCTATTGTGTTTTGTTTCTATTTTCAATTTTTTGCATTATGGCGCTTCTGAGGTTATTTCGTTGTGGTTTCGGTATTTCTTTTTGCGTTGTTTTTTTCTGTTGTTATGTTTTCCTCTTCGTTAAATTTCCTTTAGTTATTGATATCTGCCGATAATGGAGTTCTTTTGTCATTGCAGGTCGATTGATTATCGATCGACGTACGTATGTATGTACCTACTTACTTGCATACCTACCGAGCGACTTATTTGTCTATTGACCTCCATAAGACCCACATGTATATATATACACACACACACACACACACACATATATATATATATATATATATATATATACATACATATATATATATATATATATATATATATATATATATATATATAAATATATATATACGTATGTATGCATGTATGTATGTATAAATAGATTTCTATTAAGCTGGAGCTTCACAAATTGCACATGTGGGATTCTCAAGCAGCGAAATAAATAGAAAATACCGATTTTTATGTTTATATAGGAAATAAATAACCGTTGAATATGATATATAGAGAAGACAAATAATAGAAGAAGAAAAAACACCCAGCAGCATTTGATTAATTTGAGACGTTTAACAGTATTGGAGAAAGTTTACCAGCATTCAACCGTTAAACATTTTGAAATATTTGAACAAAACCTTCCATTTATGGTAGCTGCAGTGTATCAGCGCTTATCGATTATCAAAGATGCCTTCTTCACTACGTGTAAAAGTATATCCATTCTTTTAAAGCTATACAGATCACACCCATCATTTATCTGAGTCTAAGTTTCGGCGTATTATTATATTTTCGAAATGATATTGAAATTTTGCTGATACGCTATTTAAAAAAAAAATTTCAGATATGCTTTGGCAAATTTGATATCTTTCCAGATATCCGAAAAATATAGATGTGGTGATTAAATCTTAACTTAAAAGGATTTTCAGTGAAAAGGTTGATACATTCTTTTGACAGTGATTCACATGCTGTAAATATTTTCTCACAATATGCAATCGATGTAGAAAGACATAAATTATTTAAGAGACGTTCTAGCGGATTAAAACAATTGCACAAATGGGAAAGATTAACTTGCAATAGATAACTATCTTAGATTTTGCAATTAATATTTGCTATTTCTGCAGCAACATTTGTGTACACGTTAAATTAATTTAGCATTATTTTTATGGAAAGAAAACGCTTGTAATATTTATGGTTTTTCGAAATATTTTTTATCTAATAGATGAAAGAAATGGTTCGTGATATTCGTACGCACATTAAGATTAATCAGAGTATTGTATCAAACAATTTTACGTTTTCGAAACGAAGCGTTAAAATGCAATGGTCTTAAGGATGCGGTTAATTACATACATACTAAATTTTTATGATTTAAGCACAAAGCCAACGAATTTTAAGGCTTGTAGTAAGTTGGAATTTTTAACCCCAGTATTTTAAGGATAATTCATTTTACCAAAACCCAGAAAAATGCAAAAAAAAAATGTGTCGCGACATGTGATTCGGAACGTAAAGAGTCTGCACAAATGCGACAAAGAATCTTTTGCTGCCCTAACCATTCTTTCTAATTCGGTGGCCCAAAATCTTAAAAGAGAGTACGGAAAAAAAGAAAGAAATGAGAAAAAGATGAGCATGGTTTCATTGATCAGACGATATCGAAGAGGATAAGGGCAGCTAGAAAAACTACTCGGAAAGAAAGCGACTGGACTACTACATATTATACTGCACACGAAATCATTAACTCATGATTTTAAATCCAACGCGCTAACCACTGAAATCGAGTAGGCAAAGGGTCACGCATATTTAAGGCATACATTGAATATGCGCTGATGCATGAATTCCAAGGTCTCGAGGAGCACGATAATACGGTGGTAGGCATTTACCGCATTTAAGCACGTGCTGAAAGCAAACATGGACAAGACCATGTGTGACATAATTTCACGCGCTGCCTCAGCTTGGTCATCATCCAATAAGTGAAACAAATAAAAGTTCGACTAATATATTACTTCTATAGAACTAGGGGTGACGAAATCAAATGAGATAATCCAAGAAGATTTAAACGCATATAAATACCAAAATAAAAACCTTGACCGACGTTTTATCCAGTATCCGATATAGTGGATTAACAACGATGCCTAAGAAACAGATAGTAAGAGATTAGCTGTATTACTAAAGCGACGAGACAAAAAAAGAAAGAAAGGGAAGAAAAAGCCGTAACCATCTTTCACATTCGAAGTTAAAATTCAGTCAGGGTTGATTTTACCTTGCATATCTACGGCTTGGATATAATCGAACAGCATTCTCTGAAATAAATTATATCGGTTGTAAGATTACCTGGTAGATTCGTTGTTAAAATGATTGGCAAAGTAGTTAGATGTGATTGAAGTTCTTTAGCTTATATTGCGAGTTCGAATCTGGGGAACGGTATTATTCCTTCCGTTGATGTTAGATCAGAGGCCTTCTTTCTCTATATAGTGATTTATTGAAATACTGGGAAAGATTTATTGAAATCCATGAAAATTTGCTTATAGAGAAAGCGGAGGTCCTTGTGCCTATGCGAGAAATCGATAAGAGCTGATAAAAAGAAAAAAAATCGGTTAAAAAAAATCGTACGAATATAAAAATATATCGTGTGGGTAAGTTATAAAAAAAATATATATATATATACCAAAAGCATTAAAGAAAATTATTCATTATCAAATTGATTGAAAAAGCGAGAGAGAGAAAGAGACGACGTTAGAGATGGAAATCGAAGGGAGACAAAGAGAGGGGCAGAGAGCGTTACAGTGAAGGAGAGGGGTTTGGGAAGGGGTTGATAGAGAAAGCTGGAAATTTCTCTCCCGAGAACATCCGTTGCTCTTTAACAAACCTACAGATGCGTAAATTAAGAGCATTCGGCCGGAGCAGAACGTAGTTTTTGTTATATGATGAAGAAATCAATACCCACACTTGTACGGATAGACAGTATATGTACATATATATGTGTGTGTATGAGTGTATATATATA
>NC_069004.1:4913415-4915728 GCF_001194135.2 Octopus bimaculoides | reverse complement strand
TATATATATATATATATATATATATATATATATATGTATGTATGTATGTATGTATGTATGTATATATATGTGTGTGTGTGTGTTTGTGTGTGTATGTGTGTGTGTATGTACAGGGATATGACATTTGTGTTCGCCTATAGTTGGTTATTGATGTGTTAAGAGGAACGTGTATCTAGAAATACATCAATACGGTCCCACACACACATATATAAATACATGCATACATAATTAAAATAGACATACAGGAGATATGTGTCCGTGTGTATACTCACACATGCCCAAGCTCACACATGCATACAAACACACAACACACACACATGCAAATGCTTTTTGTAGTATCATATTTCGAAGCGCATACATGAAACTATAAACGACAGCATTTTTATATTGTATTGTAAAACCCTTCTGTTGTTAGAAAAATCGAAGATTGCCTGTCGGAGACAAACCCTTTCGTTTTTACCTGACAAAAAAAAAACAAAAAAAAAACAAAAACAAAAAGAGTTTTACAATGCATTATTTAAATGTTTATAGCCTTATGAATTATTTCCCGTACATTCGCCTGTTTCTAAAATTCTTACAACATCTGTATACATTGATCCAAGAATTCTACCGCACTACTTAATTCTAGATCTGACTTTAAATGGCATATCCGTTTTTTTTTTTAATCGAAAGCGGAATAGGTAGCCGTACTACTCTGGACTATTGCATCCTCTGCGTTTTATCATTCCAGTAGACAAAAAATGACGGAGAACTTGGTCTTCTTACTTCCTGTGTTTATTTTACTTGTTCCACTTTTGGCATTATCCGCTTTCGCGGGATCCCACACATTTTCCATTCTCATGGTCTCTGATAGTCCAGCGGTCTGGTTTTCAAATACGTCTAACGGTGTGCACTGAGTCTGAAAGATTGCTTGGACACACAATGCATGTTATATAACACCCCAAATTTTTGTAACTCTACAGAATAAAAAGTTTAGCAGCCAATTCTAAAATATTGTGTATATCAACTGATATATTTCAATAGATGGACTACATATTCTTTATCCTACTTATAAAAGAATAGTACATTATACATACATACATACATACATACATACATGCATACATATATATATATATATATTTATATCACAAAACACTCACATTACCAAACACTGCTGAAGGGCCGCAGTAACTGCGATGCATAAATGAAAAATGTTAAGTACACTCTCGAGTCTATGAGGCACTCCAGATGTTCATTCATTCATCCGGAAGAACTTGTAGGCACGAGACAGACCTTCACTCATACAAACACAAACGTACAGACACATACGCATATTACGTATACACAGTCACACGCAAGCACACGCACATACACACATACACACGCGTATATATATATATATATATATATATATATATATATACAGAGACACACAGATGAACAGGAGAGAGAATCATGGTTTTGAGAGAATATCTTATTCCCACTTGAAAATAACATTCTTCAGTTCGTGTCACATGGCATCGATCATTATAAGTCAGTCGCACTCTTATTTTGAACACACACACATACATACACACACACACATATATACAAACACACATATATATAAATATGTATATATAAAAATATATGTGTTTATATATATATATATATATATATATAGAACACATATGCCCATATATTCATTTGTCTGTGTGAGTATATTGTGGGTTTGTATATATATATATATGTATGACTGTATTATGTGTACAAAGAGTTGCGTCAATAAACGATAACAATAACAGAAGAAGCAGAGAACGGCTGATGCTTATATGTGTGTAAAGATAATGAAGCAGAAACATAGCGATATAACAATATAGCAACATCGAGCAAAAACGGCCGATAAGAATTGAATGTTTAAGTAAGTACAATTGAAGAGTATTTCATCGTGTAAGAGAGCAAGGAGATCGTGTCGGGGAAGAAGGAGAGCAATTCTTTTTTTTTGTTTCCACGTGCAGCCTTATAAGAATGTGTGTGTATTTCCGTGTCTTGTGTCTGTATGCGCAAATACACATACGTTGGCACACTACTATATATATATATATATGTAAGAGAATGTATTTAATATGTGCGTGTTTGTGTGTGTATATACGAATGTTTACATACATGATTAAAAATTGATAATGTGTTTGAAGGCCAGTGTATACATATTCAGCGAAACATTCAAACAGTCAGACATCATTATTTTAAACGAACACAAACTTCAAAACTGACGACGGGACACAACAGCTGATGTGTAAGAAATAGACACAGTATATATATATATATATATATATATATATATATATATAT
>NC_069004.1:4909396-4913129 GCF_001194135.2 Octopus bimaculoides | reverse complement strand
ATATATGCATATATACATATATATATATGTATGATTGTAAGTGTATGTGTGTGTTTGCATGTGTGTATAAATGTTTATGCATACATAGGTATGTATGTTTGTGTAGACGTGATTTGAATAAAGTAAGCAATAATGAAAATTATAGATTACGAAAATACAGCCGCCGCCAAAGCCACCGCTACCAGCACCACTAATAATAACGACGACAAGAACAGCAACAACAACCCCTATACAAAAAAAAAAGTAAAGTACAAAACCAAACAAACGCAACAAACCTGACAAAGAAACAACACAAAGGTTATAAAAAAAATTAAAATGGCGGCAAGAACAGAAAGGAGAGAGATGGCTGTATCTAGATGGGAAGTTAAATACAATAAGTTAGCCATTTTGTTAATATTATGTGTCATTGAGGTTTTCAAACTATCGATATATCATTGTATAGAATATTATTGTTTGGTTTTCAGCGTATTTTTTCTAGCGTCTAATATATTACTAAGACAGCGACGCACCTCATGAGTGTGTGTATGAATGTGAGTGTATATATATTTATAAGATGTGTGTACGTATATGCGTATATATATATATATATATATATATATATATATATATATATATATATATATATATATATATATATATATATATATATATATATATATATATATATATATATCTGTTAATATATATAAAGATATATATATATATCTGTTAATATATATATACACATACATAAGCCTATTTGCTATGTGCGTATATGCTTATGTTTTTGTGCTTTTCGCTTTATGTATTTATGTATTATGTCTATATTGGATATATACTCATATTTACAAAATGCAAATACTTATGTATAGATATATATGACTCTATATGTGTGTTTAAGATGCACATGTAAGTGTGTGTATATATACATATGTATAGATGCATATATATACATATATACATATATACATGCATATATATGCATATATACATACATATGTATACATATATACATACATATACATGCATATATACATACATATGTATATATATATTTATATATATTGACATGTGTACACTTACGTGAGAGAATATTTGTTTTATATACATATGCATACACACAGAATCCTGCATATCTAGGTGTATGTTTGGGAGAGTGTGTGTGGGTGTGTTTTGAGTGTGTAAGTGTGTATGTACTTGTACCGAACGCTCATGGACACAGTCAGGCATATATACAAATATTTACACGCGCACACACACGCACACGTGTGTGTATATTAAATGCGCACGGACAAAAAGAGCGGTTCAATTTGCATGTACTCGGTTGCACACGTGTATACTTTAATTTTACACACACACATACACACATATATACACAACATACAAACACACACGCACTGAGGCGTCTTCATACGCACACACGTAAAGCATTCCATTATTCATCGATGACGCGTACGACTTATTGTCTACAGCATTGCGTTTTGTTTGTTTTTTTCCCTCTCTCTTCCTTCGACTTTGTAAATCTCTCTCTCTTCTCTCTCTCTCTCCCTCTCTCTCTCTCTCTCTCTCTCTCTCTCTCTCTCTCTCTCTCTCTCTCTCTCTCTCTCTCTCTCTCTCTCTCTCTTTCCCTTTCTGACTCTGTCACTCTCATTCTTCTTTTTTCTGTCTTTCAGCTGAAGCTAAGCAACACAAACGCCATTTTCAAACTAAGAACCTATAAACACCAATTTATCAACTCCCATATGTATTGTCTTTGTTTTTCTCCAACATTTTGGTAAGTTGATATTAAGGGAGTTATCTCCCCTAACATATTACTTTTGATTTTAATTATCCCCACAGGGAGATTCTTCTCTGCTACATTCATAAACTAACTTGATAAAACGAAGGTTTCCATCTCACTACATTACATATACCAGATGGAACACGAATGTGCATAAACCTACGTAATATATAGACACTAGACATAGTTCTGATATATATATACAAATACGGAGATTATATATCCATCGGCTGAAGTAACAAAGTGAGTGAATTGCTGAGAGTTTCGTCATGGCACTTGTATCTATCTATCTATCTATCTATCTATCTATCTATCTATCTATCTAATTATCTATCAATCTATCAACATCTGCCATTCTGTCTCATTACACAATCATTCATTGTTGCTGTATTTAATACTCGATACATTAAGTATGCTAACGTTCATTTAACATTTGCATTTCACTGTACAGCGTTCAATAAAATCACAACCTGTTATATACAAAAATAATTAAATCGATGACGGTTTCTTGAAAGCTGTATGGTCACGTGTATTTATTAGAATTCCTTATTATTAAGAAATGTACACATGTTTACATATAAAAAGGTCAAACTTACAGAGAACAGAAAATATGTCAGGAATTAAAGGGGTTGAAAAAGGGTTTTATGCGTCCAATAGCTGTTTCTGGGGACTTAATGGTCCAAAATAATGATTGTGACTTAATTCCATCATCAGGTAATACCGGCCATCGTCTTCAGGGAAGACAGACCCTTTTTGTATGTAAGCATATATACATCTTCTGTAGTAAATGTATTTAATATTTTTCGTATACCGACGTGCCTAACATTGTCCTCACATTTGCTCTTCTACCTGCTCAAGTTTAAATCTCTCGAGCACTACGAAATACCTGTCTCTAATCTCTCTCTTTCTATTTTATATATATATATATATATATATATATATAAATATATATATATACATCTGAGTGCGCGTGTATGTGTGTGTGAGTGTGTCTGTGTTTGTGTATGTGTGTGTACATGTACCAGACGTCATCAATTATATATCCAATGGTTTAGAACTGAATTTTAAAATGTATTCCTTGTACTTCCTGTGATGCAATATAATTGCTAGTTATAAAATTCCACACCATGAAAATACAACGAACGCCATCACCGCCATTTTTGTCAGAAACTCGCTCATTCAATTATAATTACAAATCGATAATTGACGAAGCAACAGGAAGAAGGATAAATAAATAAAAACAATTTAAATTGAATTGATAAGTTGTTATAGCAATATTATTTATCAATTAATAGTGAAATCTATACATTATAGTAAAACATATACATATTCGTATTGTCGCCATTGAGACGAAATATTTGTTTTCAATTGTTGTTTATGTAATTTTGTTAAAAATCGTTCTATCACTCACGGCGATATATTTTTGTGCTTATATGTATGTATGTATATAATCATATTTATGCATGTATGTATGTATAAGTGTATGTGTGCATGTATGTGTGTGGTACATGTGTGTATATATGTATAGATGCAAGTATGTGAATGTGTAAGTGTTCATGCTTGTGTATACTTACGTGTATGTGCATGTATCTACACACAATATGTGCATAATATGTAATTATAAATGCATCTGTCATGGGTTTATATACGCGTGTATGTTTACATATATGTTTATATGTATATATACATACATAAACACCCGTACACGAACACGCATATATATGTCATAGTTATTTATACACAGACACGCAGATTCTATTCGATATTAAAGTATACTCTCACACAAACATATATACACATGTACATGTTCGTTGTATATACGTATGTGTGTATGCTGCACATAGGTGTATCGGTATATTAAATCACTATATGCAAACGCATGCACACGCTTACTCACTGGCTCCCAGACATATACATACAAATATATATATATATATATACACAAATATATGTACACACACACACATATATATA
>NC_069004.1:4907835-4909202 GCF_001194135.2 Octopus bimaculoides | reverse complement strand
TATATATATATATATATATATATATGCATATGGAAAATCTCGGTGACTGATTGAAAGAGATACTAGGTGACTAGATATGCAGATAGCTAACGGGAGGGCGAGAGGAAGAGATTTGGTTAGTAAATACAAATAAATAGCACTTATTCAATATATATTCACAGCTATTCTTTACGCATTTATTCACACACACACACACACACAAATACAGACACAAACGCACGCAGACACCTACACAAGCCGCATATAAATTAAATTTCCAAATGTAGTGATATTTATAGGTTGTGCATTAATTACTTCACATATTGCCAAACACAAGTAAACGTATCATTGCTATGGCATCTCGTTTCTTAATTGAATAGCTGCAGGTAGTACTCTATTTTACGAAACAGTGATGTTTGCACACATGGACATAGTTGCCGTTTCATCAATGCCGTGCTTAGCCCTGCAGACTAATTGCTTACTGTTAACTGTCATCTTTTACTAGTTTCAGGGATCAGACCGCACTCATGCTGGAACATCGTCCCCAGGAAATATTTTCTTTTCGTTTTTTTTTTTTAAAGTTGTACTTCTATCGGTGACTTTCGCCGAAGTGCTAAGTTACAAGGGCGTAAACACAAAACACCTGTTTCCAAGCGGTGATGGGGGGAGGGGGGAAAACACATTACAAAGACACATTCATACGCATGCACAAGCTCTCTCACACACACATGCATGCGCACGTGCGCAAACACACACACATACGCACACACGCACCGACACACACATGTAAATATATATTTCTTAATATCCAATGATATCTGATTTCCTGTCAGCTAATCGATCCAATGATAGATTAGCTGACAGAAAATTCGAAGTCACTATCAATAAAATACTTGTTAAAGAATAAATTTCCACTCTACATAAATCATTCAGTAATCCTTTATATGATCTATGTATATGTGTGTGTGTGTGTTTGTGTGTGTGTGTGTGTGTGTGTTTGTGTGTGTGTATTAATCAATGAAATTCCGACCGAGTCTGATTTTCACTTTTCAATATTTCCTGTTTTTACAATTTAACAATGTTGATGTAAACTAGTACTTTTATGCGTTACGCAATCATCAGGTTTCTGTTGTAAGCGTCGTGATCTGCGGTTGCCGTCTGTAGTGAGATGATTAGATTTGTCCTTTAAATACCTTCCGATGGGTTCCAGCAGGCTTAATATTACGAACAGTATTTTGACCGATCAGTATGTGGCTTAGATGTCACGGTTTCGTGAATGCGCATTCACGTTTTGGTGCATAATTACACACACACACACACTCACATCCATATCACGTCCTCACTTTGTTGTTTTTTTGTTATTGTTTTTTTGAACTTATATATATATA
>NC_069004.1:4906504-4907544 GCF_001194135.2 Octopus bimaculoides | reverse complement strand
ATATATATATATATATATACACACACACATATATATATAATTATGGTAAAAACATTCCGGTAAAATGTTCGTTCTCAGTTTTACTGCTGAAACATATTTTCCACCAACACCTTCCATTCGACCTTATTGAACTGTTACCAAAATATAAGTTTAAGAACACAATATTGTGATATAATCAATACTTACAATAATAAATCTTTGAAAATGAATAAAAACGTATTTAATATATATTACACGGGTACACATTTTCAGACGTGAGCTGTCCTGTATTCACAAATAAGTAGCTTTGTATATATCTGAATGTATGTATATATCTATACATATATATATGTGTTTATGTTTATAATTATATATATATATATAACTATACACACACACACACACAAACACACACGCATAATTATATATATACTTATACTCACTGATACACATACATACATATGAATGCACAGACGCGTATACAGAGACACACACACAAACGTATATATATAGATATATATGTATATATATGCATATATATATATATATATATATACACATATATAGACATAAGTATATATGCATACACATACACACACACACACACATATATATATATATATACACACAATATATACGCACAGACATACATATATAAACTTGTGAATGCGTATGTGTGTTGGAAGGGTTTATCGTGTATCTAGCTGGTTTAGTGATGCATCAAATATCCGATATTAACATTTGGTCGTAAATACTCTAAAATAATAATTATAAAAGAAAACAACATTATCTAAATCTTCCTTACTTAAAGTAACAGCAACGTAAAAAAAAAAATACGAAAATTTTTTAAAATGAGGTAGGAACGAGGTATCATTTTTTCTTTTTTTTTTCATGTCTTCTCTTTTTCGAAATGGCTAAGTTGAGCGAATTCAAATTTAATAATACAAGAAGAAAAACAAAGCGAATAATAAACAAATATACGATAAAATGTATATAAATACAATACAAAAATATTATACACACACACACACACACACACACACACACACACACATATATAT
>NC_069004.1:4904249-4906467 GCF_001194135.2 Octopus bimaculoides | reverse complement strand
ATATATATATATATATATATATATATATATAAAGAGAGAGAGAGAGAGAGAGAGAGAGAGAGAGACGCATATATACACATATGTATATGTGTGTGTGTGTATGATATGAAAATAAATATTAAAAATAATATAAATGTTAGAAGCCGTATGAAAACAAAGAAATGTCAAATAAAGACATTACATTTATGTAAAACAAAACCGTAAAATAAATAATATTGGATTTCTTTTTTCCTGAAAAATCAAATAAATAAATAAATAAATAAATAAATGAATGAATAAATGTTGAGATTAGTCCATAATTACATCTTTATTGAATTCAATATTACCAAGATAATCTTCAACCTCATGAAGCGTTAATAAATAGCTGAACTGTACATAATTGTAATAATAATAATAATAATAATGATAATAATAATAATAATAATAGTAATAATAATAATAATAATAATAGTAATAATAATAATAATAATAATAATAATAATAATAGCACCAACAACAACAATAATCCTTTGTAGTATAGTCGGAGGGATTAAAATTTTTTGGAAGGGGATAATAGATTTCGTCGACCCCAGTGCGTAACTGTTACTTATTTCATCGATCTCTACAAGATGAAAGGCCAAAACGCAAAGTCGGCCATGGAGGATTTCAACTTAGAACGTACAGAGAAGGACGAAATATTTCTAAGAATTTCGTCGAGCGTGCTAATGATCGTGCCAGCTCACCGCCTCAATCATAATAATAATAATAATAATAATAATAATAGTAATACTATTACTACTAATAATAATAGTGTGGACTTTACAGAGCCAAATGTTGGTGCGACCAGAAACCGCAAGGCATCATCGAAAATGATAATGCAAAGATCCTGTATGATTTTATGATTCAGTGCGACTATGAGATAGAGAATATGAAGCCAGACATAGTCTTCATTGAGAAAGAAAGCAAACTATGCTGGATCATAGATATAGCATGCCCAGCTGACAACAAGGTATGCGATAAGGAAGAAAGAAAACTCGATAGATATGACAGGTTAGCTTGGGAGGTTAAGCAGTTGTGGTCAATGAAAAAGGTGGTAGTATCACCAATAATTGTAGGAGCCCTGGAAACAGAGTGCTCATGAATTCCGAACTAGAACAGCCAACGAGAGAGAAGAAACCCTACTGCGTTTGGAATTACATGGTCAGTTACACCGTGAAACCAACAAATTAACAGACCGGAAAGCATCATGGAGGTGGCTCCAGCAGAGTGTCCTAAAAAGGAATAATCATTGGCGGCTTAGGACTAGGCATTGAATACCAACTCAGTGAAAAAGAATATATACCACACAAGTGCATCGGACCTCTGCAGAACGTGTGGGAAGAGGGTCAAAAGTGTAAATATATATATATACATATATATATATCTGTATGTACAAATGCATATGTATACACATACACACATATGACATACATGCATACAAATACATGTATACGCATATATATGAAAGAAATTTGACTTGACGTATTAATATATCGTTGAACACAAAAGATCAGCTTCCACCATCTTTTTTTACAAAAGAATGTACTTGACATGAGTGAGTTTTGGCCTGTGAGAGCAGAAATCATCGACAGAGCATATATGATTTCAGGAAACAAAGCAAATTTGGAGGAAAAAATATCCATAAAACACATCATGTGTATCTAATTTCACTTAGGGAGAATCTAAAACAACGTATTTAATAGATATATCGCTTAGGTTTTGTTTTTGAAAGTTTAAAGGGAATTGAATTTTCGATATTTGGTTCACTATTTTAGATTTTAAAAAAGAAACTAAATAATACATAGTAAACGAAAAATTCGAAATCATAATATAAATGATTTTTATTTTTAATATTTAAATTTTAAGAGAGACGGTAGTTTGTAAGAATCGATAGCTGTAAAGACTAATATGGCGGAGTTTAGCACGGATATCACCACGTATAATATTATATTCGTAGCCTTTTGCCTTTGCATCGTTTCAGACTGTTGCAATCATTCAGATGAGACCAGCTACAAATGTCTCTTTTGACAAACGTTTTGATAAAGACATGAAAATTTAAGTCATGGAACGATGGGTTAACTACAACTTCCGTACCGTTGTATATAAATGCATACATCTACACATAATACATTCATACATACATATACACATACGTATATATATATATGTATATGTATGTATTTATACATATATGTATATA
>NC_069004.1:4902870-4903687 GCF_001194135.2 Octopus bimaculoides | reverse complement strand
TATATATATATATATACAGATAGATAGATAGATAGATAGATAGATAGATAGATAGATAGATAGATACGTGTGGAAATGACTGCATAGACTTAGATATTTACATAAGTTTCGGCCCGTATTGGACCACGCAATGTCTAACTTAATACCACCACCTAATGTATGTATGTATGTATGTATGTATGCGCAAAAATTATTAATTATCTGCAGTGCACTGATGAGACCCAGAACAGTGCACTAAGTTCATATCTGGGTCGGTGCTGACTCAACTTATATCAATAAAGACTGAACTCTCATGAGTGATATTCGAAGGGCTGGCGTAACGTCACAAGGAAGCATTATTCTCGAGCCTTAGGCTTGTATGGATGCAGTTTCGTTATATTGGTTCCACCCACACACTGAACCAATCTACTCAAAGTTAGTTCGTATGGAGCCGTCTCAACTCAAGCGCTCAAGTATGATTGTTCTCTTTTCCTTATATAACAATTGTTTTGTCCATACTAGTCTCAAGGCTGCGGACAAATCTCTATAGCCAACAATACGTCAAATCTGTGCGAATTCAGAAGAGGTTTGGTTTTGTTTTCGTGTATCTATTATTGTGTCTTAACATTATTGACCTTACCTGTCTCGGTGGACATCCCAAGGGTATGGACACGGTTTCGATTGCTAAAGGAAGCATCACAGTAGTGTGTGTATGTGTGTGTCTAAATGTGCAGTATACATATGAACATATGTATGTGTATATGCATATATATATATATATATATATATATATATATATATATATATATATATATATATATATATATATATATATATA